>NC_053028.1:618469218-618623046 GCF_003073215.2 Triticum urartu
AATGAGAAGGGTGAACTAGATGCTATCTCGCAAATCCCAGTTGTTTGCGAATATCAAGACGTCTTTCCAGAAGAGCTTCCAGGAATGCCTCCGCACCGGCCAGTTGAATTCTTCATTGATCTTGAGCCTGGCACGGAACCAGTGTGCAAGCGTCCTTATAAGCTCGGACCTGAAGAGTTGAAGGAGCTGAAGAAGCAACTCGATATTCAAGAGCAAATGGGTCTCATCCAACCTAGTTCCTCTCCGTGGGGTTGTGGTGTTCTTTTTGTGAAGAAGAAGGATGGAACGGACCGACTTTGTGTTGATTACCGTCCATTGAACAAGAAGACTATCAAGAACAAATACCCACCTCCCAACATCAACGAGCTGTTCGAACAACTCAAAGGTGCCCAAGTATTCTCCAAGCTTGATCTCCGTATGGGTTATCATCAGATTCGAATCCGTGAGCAAGATATTCCCAAGACGGCTTTCAGGACAAGCTATGGTTCATATGAATACACTATCATGTCGTTTGGCCTCGTCAACGCTCCTCCGGCGTTCTCTCACATGATGAACTTCATCTTCAACGCCTACACAAATGACTTCGTTTTGGTCTATCTTGATGACATTTTGGTCTTTTCGAAGAACAAGGAAGATCATGCCAAGCACTTGCGTTTGGTACTCGATAAGCTCAGGGAACACCAGTTCTACGCCAAGTTCTCCAAGTGCAAAATTTGGCTCGATGAGGTTCTTTATCTTGGGCATATCATCTCTGCCAAGGGCATTGCAGTGAATCCTGAGAAGGTGTCTGCAATTGTGAATTGGGAACCACCTCAGAACATGAAGCAACTCCGTAGCTTCCTCGGTCTCGCAAGCTACTATCGAAGATTCGTTGAAAACTTTTCTAAGATCGCGAAGCCTCTCTCAAATCTTCTCCAGAAGCACGTCAAGTACGTTTGGTCTCCGGAGTGTGACATTGCTTTCAACACTTTGAAAGATAAATTGGTCACTGCTCCAGTTCTGACTCCTCCTGATGAATCCAAACTGTACAAGGTCTTTTGCGATGCCTCTCTCCAAGGTCTCGGTGCAGTGTTGATGCAAGAGAAGAAAGTTGTGGCTTATACCTCTCGCCAGTTGAAGCCCAACGAGAAGAACTACCCCACTCATGACCTCGAGTTGGCGGCAGTTTTGCATGCTCTTTTGACTTGGAGACATCTCTTATTGGGAAGAAAAGTGGACATCTTCACTGACCACAAGAGTCTCAAGTACATCTTCACTCAGCCTAATCTCAACCTCAGGCAGACTCGATGGGTCGAAATGATTCAAGAGTATAATCCGAGTATCGAGTATACTCCAGGCAAGGCCAATGTGATTGCTGACGCATTGAGCAGGAAGGCTTATTGCAATAGTCTGATTCTCAAGCCTTATCAACCCGAGCTTTGTGAAGCTTTCCGCAAACTTAATCTGCAAGTTGTTCCTCAAGGTTTCCTCGCCAACCTTCAAGTCTCTCCTACCTTAGAAGACCAGATTCGCCAAGCACAGCTTCTTGATGCTATGGTGAAAAAGGTGAAGATTGGGATTGCCAAGAGTCTACCCAAGTACAAGTGCTACCGCCTTGATGACAAGGATACTCTCTTCTTCGAGGATCGTATTGTTGTGCCAAAAGGTGACCTTCGTAAAGTGATCATGAATGAGGCTCACAATTCTCTCCTCTCCATCCACCCTGGGAGCACGAAGATGTATCAGGACCTCAAGCAGGCTTATTGGTGGACGTGAATGAAGCGCAAGATTGCTCAGTTCATGAATGAGTGTGATGTCTGCAGAAGGGTGAAGGCAGAACACCAAAGGCCAGCTGGTCTCCTCCAACCTCTTGCCATTCCAGAATGGAAGTTTGACCACAATGAGATGGACTTCGTGACTGGGTTTCCAAAGTCCAAGCGTGGCAATGATGCTATATTCGTTGTCATCGACAAACTCACTAAAGTGGCTCATTTTCTTCCTATCAAAGAGTCTATCACTGCAGCTCAATTGGCGGAGCTCTATACCTCTCGAATTGTCTCTCTGCACGGTATTCCACAAGTGATCTCTTCAGACCGTGGCAAGATCTTTACCTCCAAGTTTTGGGATTCTTTTCAGAAGGCCATGGGCACCAACATCCGCTTCAGCACAGCTTTCCATCCTCAAACTAGCGGTCAAGTCGAGCGTGTCAACCAGATTCTTGAAGATATGCTCAGGGCTTGTGTGATCTCCTTCGGCATGAAGTGGGAGGATTGTCTTCCATATGCCGAATTCTCCTACAACAACAGTTTTCAAGCAAGTTCGGGCAAGGCCCCATTCGAAATTCTGTATGGCAGGAAATGCCGTACCCCTCTCAACTGGTCTGAAACCGGCGAACGTCAACTTCTGGGAAATGACTTAATCACAGAGGCAGAGGAAATGTGCAAAGTCATTCGAGATAACCTCAAAGCAGCCCAATCCCGCCAGAAGAGCTACTATGATAGTAAGCACCGTGATTTAGCTTTCGAGATCGGAGATCATGTTTACCTCTGCGTCTCTCCAATGAAAGGTACTCGTCGCTTCGGTATCAAAGGGAAGCTTGCCCCTAGATACGTGGGACCTTTCAAGATCGTCAGCAAGAGAGGCGATCTCGCCTATCAACTCGAGCTTCCTTCAAACTTTGCAAATGTGCATGACGTGTTCCATGTCTCTCAGCTCCGAAAGTGCTTCAAGACTCCTGATCGCACCGTCAACTTCGAAGACATTGAGCTCCAAGAAGATCTCTCTTATCGTGAGCACCCCGTTGCTATTCTTGAAGAGACTGAACGCAAGACTCGCAACAAGTCAATCAAATTCCTCAAAGTCAAGTGGTCACACCATTCCGACCGTGAAGCCACCTGGGAACGCGAGGATCACCTCCGTTCTGAATACCCAGCGTTCTTCCAGTCCTAGATCTCGGGACGAGATCCTTTCGTAGTGGTGGAGTGTTGTAACACCCCGAATATGATTTACCTAATATGTAATCCAACTCTTGCCGTTTCCGGCGCTAAGTTATTTTATTTTCTCAGGTTCGGGTTTTTGTCTCCGTGTGGTGTTGTCGTTGTCATGCATCTCATATCATGTCATCATGTGCATTGCTTTTGCATACGTGTTCATCTCATGCATTCGAGCATTTTCCCCGTTGTCCGTTTTGCATTCCGGCGCTCCGTTCTCCTCCGGTGGTCATTTCTACCTTTCTTTCGTGTGTGGGGGTTAAACATTTCCGGATTGAACCGAGACTTGCCAAGCGGCCTTGGTTTACTACCGGTAGACCGCCTGTCAAGTTTCATACCATTTGGACTTCGTTTGATGCTCCAACGGTTAACCGAGGGACCGAGAAGGTGTTGCAGCCCAACATCCCTCCATTTTGGCCCAAAACCCACCTAAACCCTCTCCATCATCTAGAGAGTTCGATCACGATCGCGTGGGCGAAAACCGCACCTCATTTGGACTCTCCTAACTCCCTCTATGCCTATATATACACCACCCTCCCGAAATTCGCGGTTCCCCTCGTCCGAAACCCTAGATCCACCTCTCTCCGCGCGGCCGGACACGTCCGCCGCCGCCCGCGACGAACCGCAGAGCGCCACGTGTCGCCGCCGCCTCCACCAACCGCGCCAGCCCGGAGAGCCCGCGCGCGGCCCTCCCGGCCCGGGTTGCCACCGCCGCCGCCCGGGGCTTCCTCTCCCTCCGCCGCCCGGTGCGCCTCGACGCCGGCGACCGCCGCCTCCGCCGCGCCTCCACCCAGCCATCGACCGCCGGCCCCTCGCTCCGGCCGCCGCCCCCGCCGATCCAGTCGCTGCGCCCGCGCCGGCGAGCTCCGTCTGGTAGGTCTCCTCTCCCTCGGCTTCGTCCTCCGGCCACCGCGACCACAACTCCGGCGAGATCCGGCCGGTGATCCTCGAAGTCCGCGCCGCTACAGTATCGGGCCGGATCTAGATCTATTTGGACGGTTGACTTTTGCCCCGAAACCCTAGCTATTTTGCGTTTGTCATCATGTTGTATCTCCGCATCCCTAGCTCCATTTTGGGCATATAGCATATCAAAATGTTTGTCTCAGAGAGCACATCATTTCATCTCATTGCATCATTTTCATTTGAGCTCATCTTGATTCCCGAAATGCTGTTGGAAGAATGCTCTTTGAGATAATTGTCAGATTTGCTGCTCCAATTAGATATTTGTCATTTTTGCCATGATTATTGTGTGCATGATATGCCCCTGAGCTCTACATGAGTTTTGTTCCATGTTTTGCCATCTTTCCATAGGTGCAACCCATGTATTTTTTTGATGTGTGTGGTGACTAGCACAAGCTTGCAAAGTGGTGCATTCGTTAATGCTGATTTCAGGGACTTAGCATTTCCACTAAGTCCTTGATCTGTTTATCTCAATATGCCATATGTTCATGTTGTTTCCTAGTGATCCGTGCCTCTTTTGAGGATGATCAGTAAGGATGATTTGTTAACCTTGTAGTGCTCTATCCATCCATGTCTTTGATTGCATTTATGGAGCACCCTAGCTTGAGTCAATCGAGCTCTACTTTTGCTATTTCGTGAATCTGGGCAGATTGTCTACTTGTTAGCGATTTTGCCGAGGATGTTGTAGTTGATCCGTGCATGCTATGTTATTGTTCTTGCCATGTCTAGCTTGTATAATGTGTATTCTTGATGGGTGTATGCTTAGATTTTCATGACTTGCTCTGTAGTGAGTGCATCGAGCTCGTAAACATGCCTACTTGATATCTGTTTTGCATGCTCCAGTTTTTCACTAAGTCTGTGATCTGATTATGTTTTTGTCATGTTCACATGCTTGCAAATGTATTTTCTGATCCCTTTTGGCTCAAGGTCACTAAGGGACTTTTGTTAAGCTCTTTGAGTAGCTCCATGCCATGCTTTACTTTGCCATGTTCAGTACCTGTAGCATATAGTTTTCATGCTCCAAAGTGTGCTACCTGATCTGAAATTCCAGACAAGTGTTAATTTCACGAAGTCTGAAATCTGTTTACCAAATGCATTTTTGCCATGCTTGTTTGAACCTGTTAATTGATGAATTGGCCGTAGCTCAGTGTTCATCTCTTGTTAAGCTTCATGAATCGATCCCTGCCATGTATTTTGTTGCCATGATTGAGTGTTGTAGCATGGTTAACTTGTTGCATTTAGATGGCTACTTGCTGTATATCGCAGACCGGTGCCATATTTGAATTGCTTGCCATTTCCAAACCGTGACTCCGATTCCGGTGATCTTTATATCGTTTTCCAGTGGCACACTTGGTTTTCCAAGTTGAGGCCAGGTTCATTCATTCCTTGTCAAATCTTACACATGCATCGCATATCGCATCCCGCATAGCATACCATGTTTGCATCTTGTTGTTTGAGCCTTGCACGTGGTTGATTGTGTCCTTTTGCTTGTTTGTCTTGTTTGGGTAGAGCCGGGAGACGAGTTCGCTAACAAGGAGCCCGTTGAGTTTGCTTTCGAGGATCCAGTCAACTCTGACAACTTTGCAGGCAAGATGATCATACCCTCGAAATCACTACTATCTTTGCTTTGCTAGATGCTCGCTCTTTTGCTATGCCTATGCTACGATGCCTACCACTTGCTTATCATGCCTCCCAAATTGCCATGTCAAACCTCTAACCCACCATGTCCTACCAAACCGTTGATTGGCTATGTTACCGCTTTGCTCAGCCCCTCTTATAGCGTTGCTAGTTGCAAATGAAGATTGGAGACCGTTCCTTGTTGGAACATTATTTACTTGTTGGGATATCATTATATTATCTTGATATCTTGATGCATCTATATACTTGGTAAAGGGTGGAAGGCTCGGCCTCTCGCCTAGTGTTTTGTTCCACTCTTGCCGCCCTAGTTTCCGTCATATCGGTGTTATGTTCCCGGATTTTGCGTTCCTTACGCGGTTGGGTGATAATGGAAACCCCTTGATAGTTCGCCTTGATTAAATCTTCTCCAGCAATGCCCAACCTTGGTTTTACCATTTGCCACCTAGCCTCTTTTTCCCTTGGGTTTCCGGAGCCTGAGGGTCATCTTATTTAACCCCCCCCCCCGGGCCAGTGCTCCTCTGAGTGTTGGTCCGACCGAGTAGACTACGGGGCCACCTTGGGGCAACTTGAGGTTTGGTTTTACTCGTAGGATGTCTCATCTGAGTGTGCCCTAAGAACGAGATATGTGCAGCTCCTATCGGGATTTGTCGGCACATTCGGGCGGTGTTGCTGGAATTGTTTTAACTTGTCGAAGTGTCTCGTAGAACCGGGATACCGAGTCTGATCGGAATGTCTCGGGAGAAAGTCTATTCCTTCGTTGACCGTGAGAGCTTGTCATGGGCTAAGTTGGGACTCCCCTGCAGGGATTTGAACTTTCGAAAACCGTGCCCGCAGTTATGGGCAGATGGGAATTTGTTAATATCCGGTTGTAGATAACTTGAACCTTAACTTAATTAAAATGAATCAACTGTGTGAGTTACCGTGATGGTCTCTTCTCGGTGGAGTCCGGGAAGTGAACACGGTGGTGGAGTAATGCTTGCCGCAGGTTGTTCTCCAGTTATTCGTTCGCGCTTTGCCTTCTCTCTCACTCTCTTTTGCGAACAGGTAAGCCACCATATAAGCTAGTCGCTTGTTGTAGCTCCACATATTTACCTTGCCTTACCTATAAGCTTAAATAGTCTTGATCGCAAGGGTGCGAGATTGCTGAGTCCCTGTGGCTCACAGATTACTTCCAAACCAGATGCAGGGCCTGATGACTCCGTTCCAGATGACACGCTTGAGCTCAAGTGGGAGTTCGACGAGGACTCACGCCGTTACTATGTGTCTTTCCCTGATGATTAGTAGTGGTGCCCAGTTGGGGCGGTCGGGGCCGTGTTGCATGTTGAGTTTATCTTTATTTTGACGCCGTAGTCGGGCCATGAGTGATTGGATGATGTAATGCTATTTATGTACTTTGATTGACGTGGCGAGTGTAAGCCAACTATGTATCTTCCCTTTTATTATCTATATTACATGGGATGTTGTGAAGATTGCCTAACTTGCGACATTGCTTTCAATGCGGTTATGCCTCTAAGTCGTGCCTCGACACGTAGGAGATATAGCCGCATCGAGGGCGTTACAGCCTCGCAGCGTTTGTCGTGGTGAGACAACGGTGGCGCATGTTATTGGGCAGTAGGCATGGTGGAGCCGATGGTTGGTCCTGGGTTGTCGATGTGAGGGGTCGGGAGAAATCCCTGTCAGGTCTGGCCGACACTGACGCGGCGACGCCTGTGGGCGCTGCCACCCTTCTTGAAGGGCGTTAGGAGTACCTCTCCCTCACTCCCCTCCGTGTATCGGGAGAAATCTTAGGATTCGTCCGGGCGGCGGCAGCGTCGTCGTCGTCACAGTCCTTCTTGAAGGTGTTGCTTGGTACACGGCAATTCGGTGGTGGGCGCAACAGTTGTGGGATACGACGGCTCTCATTGATCCGGTGTTGCTGGCATTTTTTTCTTGTTTTCTCTTTTGGGCATAATTGTGTTGTTTGCCCCAGCGACGAACTTATTGAGGTATCGGGTGGTTGCTATATTAATATAGCGGGGCGAAAGCCTATTTCGAGAAAAATACATGGTTCCACACTTCCACTGCACACCACACATCTTCTGTTTATAGGCATATGAAAATGCATAGCATGAATAATTACACCACAACATGTCATTTTGACAGGCTTATGTAAATATTTGTGATTCAAACAATATCAAATAAATACCAGGGACCAATTTTCCCTATCGAACACTGTTATGCACTATGTAACCAGTCAGTTTGATACATTGCAAGTAAAACAACTGAAGAGAAGTATATTTAGCTTTAGCTATTTCTTACTTTCTTATGAAGAGCAACTAAATAGTGCCGGTTTTTGTAGGGTTCTCTCATCCATATGGTTGGCCCTAAGCGAGGGATAGATATGTATTCCACTATTCTACTGGAATATGACATGAGGATCAAGGCAGGCAGAGTAGAAGATGATGATCACCAGCTGACTGACGGTGTGTCAGCCCTAAGCGACCTGCAAGGCACATGGAACCGTGCATTCAGAAAACGCATCCATGGCGATTGCGGCGCGGTTGACCTAGTGTTAGCACGCATCCATGATGCGGTCCTGGCGAATGTGGAAATTGTCATATCAGAGGTGCAGAACAGTTTCAATCTGTGTCTCCGGTGTTCCATTGGTGGTTATAAAAAGCAAATCCGGCTCTTTGATGGCGCCATTGGCGAGTCACGTGGCTTAAAGAGGTCTGTGGTTGCTGTAGTGGATGGTTCTACCATGGATTTGAAGTTCGAGGTTGCCTCGGAGCCATCTTGCTCAGCGGAGCACCGTCGTTCCTTCAAGGCACGCACGCATGGGCTTGATACTCGAGAGATAAATTTGGCCCTGTTTGGTTCGACTGTGGATTTCTAAAAGCAGCTGTGAAAAATCTGCTGTGAAAAACAGATGTGGAAAATCTGATATGAAAAGATGTAGGTCATTTAGCAAACCAGCTGATACAGCTTTTTCAGATTTTGACTTGCAGCGGAATCAGATTTTGGAAAAGCACGTCCTGGGCTGCTTCCGCTTTTGGTTCATATTTTGACAGCGGATTTCTGGAATCGGATTCTACTGGGTTCGCCCTTTGATTCAGATTGTACTGCGCGGCAGCGAAATCCGTCTATAAAAGCTAAACCAAACAGGGCCAAAGACTGATTTTGGGTTGATCTCAGTGAAGGTGGCTTGGTCGACTCTGCTTTCCACCTAGCAAAGTGAAATATTAGCTCGGATTAAAAGCACACTTCAGTTTGGGTTGCATCGACGGGAGGGCTGCCGGTGCCGCTCAGCATCGTGGCATCGAGGAGGCCGACCGACGAGTTCCGCGGCCGCCGCGCCAGGTGCCCATCCGTCGCCAATCGATTTTCTCTAGCCGAGGCAGTAGGCACCCTTTGGCTGGCTGTGTCCCTGACCGCAGCGCTTGTCCAGCCATGGTCATGCGCGAGCACGCCAGCCGTGTGCAAGTGCAACAGCCGCAGACTGCCTAACTGAAGCTCTAAAGACAGGAGGCATGCCGTGAGTTGCTCAGTTGCATCCAACAAGCCTGGATTTCTCTCTCTTTTCCTGTTTGCATTAGCGATGGATTTGGTTGTATGCATGGATGCATCTGACGCGTACTTCTTTCTCCCGCTCGCCGCGCTACTCCTTGATGATGGGATTGATGCCGACCTCTCGCCCGCAACGCTACTCCTCTGATGTCGACCTCTCGCTCTCTTCGCCGATGGGGAAAGGAAGGATACCCACGCCCAGTAGCCGCCTCATACCGACACTTCAAACCGGCCTTAAACACCCGAACGAACGGTCCAGTCACTACCTGTCACGAAAATTTATTTTAGATGTACGTCTTGAACGGGTTTCAAACGTCCGATCTGACGAGATGGCGGAGCAACATGCCATCTTGGAATCCATTCAAGATGAGGCCTGTGTGGAGGCCAACCGACAGTTCATCCGGCAGGAACAGGCGGCGACCGACGGCTCTTCGACGAGGTCAAAGCGGAGACGGATGCGGAGTACGATGCTATGGAGCCGGAGCTGCGGCTGCCGCCCATGTATTCGGAGCCGGGCACAAAGATGGTGGACATCTCCAGCGAGAACTAGAGTAGTTGATCTACGTAGTATGTCCATTTTTTAGTATGAGGTATCCAAATGTAAGTATGCAAATTTGAGAACTTGCGGGTCACTGCCTGCATACACGACCGGGCTGTAGATGCTCTCACGTGCCCCTCGGTCTCCGTAACTCCGCAACTCAGGCCCGGATTAACTTAGCTTTAAGTCGCTGAAGATGGCCGCCGTGGCGCACCACGCGGTTGCCGAGCGGCCACCGCCGAGCGCCCGAGCCTGACGATGTCTGTGTGTTGCGCTCGAGGCCATGGCTGATGTCCGATTCAGGCCGGACCCCGTGTCGATAGAGGATGCACCGCCGGATTGGGCATGGGTGGTGGCACACGACCACGTCCCACGCCCAGTAGCACCACCGCAATTTTGTAAACCATTAACGATTTGGTGGTTTTTCGATACGTCGCTTGCGATTTTGGTGGGTTTTGGCAAATTACTGGCTACACCGCCGACATCTACATTGCCACCGGCTCCTATGGCATCACGACGAGCTAAGGATCTGTCACATCTCAGCTTTTCCTCAAATTTAAAATGTTAAAAAATATTAGGGTCAATTAATTATTATTTTCAAATTTCCTTTGGATTGATTGATCTTAGCTGAATTTGACTAGCAGTTGATTTAATTGAGTGAAATTGTGGCTTAGATAAAACTTTGAAATTATTTAGAACTCTAAATTGTCATACAGGGATTACTTATAAAGGCCAAAATTGAGCTAAAAATGTGTGTGCCTTCTCTCAAATATTTTGGGTTGATATAATTCCATAAGTCTCAAACATTGTTGAAACACTAAATTAAAATTGGGAATTAAATTGAACCCTAAAAGTATTTAGGGAATAAATTAATATCCCAAAATACGGTGACAATTTAAATACATAATTTGCGCTAAATATTGTTTTGAATTTCCAAATAACAATTTGAGTCTCTGTAAAAATTTCCAAGATGATTAGTGTGAATTTGATTTTTGAATTAATTCAAAATTCAAAAGGGAGTAAATGGCATTTTCAAAACAGGTATGTCTTTTATTTTGGCAAGAAATCATTTTCCTCAAGTTCAAAAATATTAAATTGAGCCTCTGTAAAATTTTCCTAAAGGATTTGGAACACATTTGATTTTTGAATCAAATACAAACTCAAAAACTGAAAATAGAACACCCGAGGCAGCTCTGTTGGTCAACGTATTGCGCGAACTTTATTGAGTTGCAAATGCCGAAAGCGCGATCGACTAGCTCCTCCGCATATTTGCTCGACCTCGGTGGCAGGCCAGCATGCACGATCTAATTTCCGATTGCTAATGGTCTCCTTGCTACCGTAATTGCAAGGATCCTATTTGCCGCGTAGGTCAGCAGATAGTGACCAATCGCGCACCCATCTTCGGCGCTAGCATGCTATTTGGCCGGCCCAGTACGGCTGGCTGGGTGTTTTCTCCCATCGGTTTGAGAAGGTTCAACTGTTTTTATTTTATTTCTCAAAAAAAATGTTTTTCTTTTTTTGGTTTTCTTTTTGATGTTTTCTTCTTTTTCTTTTTTCCTTTTCTAAAATTCGGAATTTTTTTAAATTTCAAGGGAAAATATAATTCAAGAAATATCGGCGAACAGTTTTTTGCAATTTGGGAACGTTTTTTAATCGACCAACATTTCTAATTTTGAATTTGTGAACTTTTTAATTCAAGAACATCTTTTAAAATTCGAACATTACCCAAAAATTTTAATATTTCCGAAATCCTGGAATAATTTGGAAATTTGTGAAAACTTTTTGGATTCAGAACATTTTTTGAAATCTGTGCACAATTTATAAATTCGTGAACATTTTTTTGAAATTTGAATTTTTTTCAAAATCTTGAAAAAAATTAAAAGTCCGATTCTTCTTTGAAATCCCTTTTTTTTAAATAAGCAAGAAAACTAAAGAAAAAGGCAGGGGCACGCCCGCCCTGCACATGGACCAGCCCAGAAGTAGGGCGTCCTGGTAATTGTACCATGGTAGATTTAAGCTGCTTGAGCAGTCATGATGAAGAATTGAAGATATCAAGGGGCGCACTACACTGCAAGCATGGCAAAACGGTTGCTATTTTGGTCATGTCTATCGCATCCCTGAGTGTTCACTGAATCTTCAAAGTCCTTTTGATTCATTGAGAAATGGGATCAAGGCAAGGCCTTTCGTTTTAATAAATACAATAACTGCAGGAATGAACATTAGCTATCGATAACATGAAGAAAAAAAAGTAAGCAAGAAACAATTCACAAATAGAACTAAGAACACATGCAAAGAACTAAGCTCACATCCGAGAAACTTGCAGTAGCATGTTACATGTCTTGCCAAAAAAAAAGGATTGACAAAGATCCCCTGCACATCTCTTCACTATCACAGTATCACTAGTGCCGGAGACGGGCATAGTACATTGGTACTAGTGATCTATAAAAGCTCTTATATGTCTTTACAAGGGAGTACATCATGAGATTCATCTGTACAAAGTATATAGTCACGTGCTCAACTTGTTCGTGCATAAACTGGAATTATTCATCAACAAGTACAGAGGACCCTACAAGTAAAAACAGTCCAGAGAAAACAAGTCCACAGTGACGAAACAGGAAATAATTCTGAATACTAATGGAAATTCCCAGCGGTGATGATTGGTCTCTCAAATCCGTGCAATCTTCAACATATGAAAAACTGGAGGATCACAATGTAGAGACCGATGATTTACAAAAGATGGAATAACCTGTCAACAGATACTCCTACTAAATTTCACCGCTCCAAGGCAACCTGTGTGTGCCGCATTCCACATCATCAAGGTAGCTAGAGTGTCCGAGTCCATTCTAGTCTTCTGAATCACGAGTTGAACATGTGGAGCTTTGGGAGTTGAGGTCCTCACATCTGTTCAAGTGATTATCTACCTTCCAAGAAACGGAGTACCTGCAACCAACAACCAGCATACCACCTCGTCAATTTGATGCTCAATTTGCACTTGCAAATGGCAGATATGTATAACTCACTCACGGGTTTCATACAAGGCCGTGAGCTTGCGCTGTGGTGAATGCACATGAATGCAACTGTTGGGGCGCGTGTTCTTCTCTGGGTAATATGCAATATCATGAGAAGGGTCCACTGGCTCTTTCATGTTGTTCAATCAAGCAGTGGTTTTGCCTATGCAATTGATCAAGAATGGATTGACAATTCGAGAAGCAAAAGTCCGTATGAAAACACAGAAATCTTCTCATTATGATCGCATGCATGCAAGTACTCTGGAGCCATATGCCTGTATTAAGGGTGTAAAGTTACAGTTAAAACAACAATCACACTACTGTTTTGGTCTTCTGGCTAATATGGAATTATCATTAGGCTATCGTAATTCAATGGGAAACACGACACGATTTTTCAAAAAGCCACTCTGCAAGCCCAAAATCAGAGATCCGCACAAGAGAGCAAACTTGACATCCCTAGAAATCACAGGACAGTGTGATAGACGAACACAGAAGACATACCTGAGATTGATACTCTTCAGTTAAGAGCATGAAGTCTTGGCATCTCTGAATTAGGCATCAATGCAAGCCTTCACGTAGGTTACGCAGTCATCCAGAGATTCCAGTTTCCAAGTGCAATGACTGAACCCAACCTTTCACTCGAGGGTGCTCTTTGCACTTGATCAGCTAAACGGCATTTCATCACTAGACTAATAACATCTCAAGTTATACTCTCGTACCTATTTGATTTAGAAAAATGGTGATGCTTCAAACCATGCAGGTGTTATTAACCATGGTAGGATAGGGGGGCTAAGGCCTATATGAGATAGCCCTGGAACCAGGTGGCATGATGGCAGGCCCACTGGCACCACAAGGGCAGAGAGGAAGGAGAGTAGGAATATATTGATTTACCACGCTTATTCAGATTTCTAGTTCATGGTCCAGATGCAACTTGTGCTGCAATTTACTCTTAGGAGTTAAAGTACTGAACTAGTTGTCACTTTGCCAAGTATCACTCTCACTCACTCTCCCTCTGGACCATGAACTAGTTGTCACTTTGAGTTCAAATGAGTGCCTGTCTTGTAGAACGTGTTACCGCATCAAACTATCATGTTTCATGTTGTCAAAGTCTCGCCACGGACGATGAATGATGTCTCCGGTGGCGGAGGCAGAAAATTTGGATTAGGGGGGTCAAGTGCCGTTGAAATAGGTTGGGGAGGGCCGGTCCATAGGAAAATAGATGTTCAATAGTAAAAAATCTCTAATTCAGCACTATTCATCAGTAGTTTAGCTGCTGGCATTCCCCTGTCTCCGCCACTGGATGTCTCAATGTGGCAAAATGCAATCCAAACCACTGTTCTTTGTTGGCCAAGATTTGAAAGTATATAAAACATAGCTAAACAAGAAATCCTACTCCATTCACAAATGTATGATGTTCTTTTACAGCCTCTGATGCAGGACTATGACTATAATTTCTGAACATAACATGTTTTATAGAAAACAATAAGCGTGGACAATGTAAAATAATTATGTAAAATGAATAAATTGTACTTTCTCACATATTAGTCATCAAGATTTCTAAAGGTTGACTCTATGCACCCCACAGTGGCATACATTCGAGGACAAAGGTAGTAGTAAACAAGTCTATCTACATATCTATTTTTTACAAAGTAAGTCTGTACCTATCCAATATTTTTTAAGTTTAATTCTTTCAAGTTGATACATTATTTCGCACCACACTAAATGCTCTGATAAGAATCACTACATAATAGGAGTCATATCATTCAAAAATAAACTTCTCCAATGTAAAAAGAACTGTACGGCATCTATACCACCAAAATATGGCAATCAAAGAATGACAGGTATAATTGATTACCCCCAAAGTAAAGCAAGCAATGAGACTCCATAAGCCATAGGTTTGGGTGAGCCTGACACTGACTATCTGCATAAAAGGGAAGGATGATGCTTCTGTAACATCAACATAAGAAGGTAACCAAATGCATAGTAAAGCAAACGTATCACATAGAATGGAGAAGCCATGCAGTACATACCTCCCAACTGCGTGACGAGAAAGTGCCTTTGGTTTGAATATGAATTGGTATGATAATCCTGTTTCTGACAAACAGATCAGCTTGAGCAACATGTATTGGCATTTAGCTGATCAAACGGCATCCTAACTGGATGTTGCTCATCTCAAGTCAGTCATGTAGAACGCGGTGCTGCATGCAACCTGCACATGTGCCTCACTTATATCAAAATTGCACATGTCTTCCTGGCAAAAAAAGGAAGGGATTACCTTTTAGTTAGTTGATGCCTTGATCGAAGTTTTGTACTCCCTCCGTAAACTAATATAAGAGCGTTTAGATTACTATTTTAGTGATCTAAACACTCTTATATTAGTTTACAGAGGGAGTACTGTACAACTTTCTCAACAAAGTATCTGCTTTACTGGACTACCACAATCAATAATTGATCATATTTGCTAAATCGTGACAAGTCTAGCAACCATTATATTCTGCAGGTTTATAAAAGATCAATTATGCCATGAAGGGGTGGAGCTTTCAGCAGATTCGAAACCATATAGAGCCATGTGACATGGTTAGTTTCTAGGGTGAAGGATGATACAGGTTATGATTTGAAAACAACATGACAATTTGTAGGCAAGATTTTCATGGAACGGAAAATCAAGAAAGGAAGGTGTACTGATGGGCAGAAAATTATGTCTACTAAGTTTTAGCAATAACGTGTTTGGATAATTATATAGTACTCCCTCCGTCCCAGAATAAGTGTCTTAACCTTAAAGTTAGTACAAAGTTAAGACACCTAATTTGGGACGGAGGACTCCACATGATTTGTGTGGACACTTACCATCGGACTGAAAGTTACAGACTAAATGTGTGGCCAATGAAACACACCATCTATTAGCATGAACATATCAGTCAAGCTGACTCAAAGAGCTTCTCCTTGGAGTTCACCAACCAGACTGCCAGATGCCTCATGCAAGCCATTGGTCACCATAGCATGTGTCTGAGAACTAATGGAACAGTGTTTATTCTCCATGGTAGACAGCATCTGAGAACATATATCAACATAACCACCTTTGAGCAAACCATCATTTAGAATTTTCCATGCAACTTCATCATGATTATAGCCCAGTTCAAGCAAGTCACAGAACAGTGATTTAGCCTTCTCAAATTCTCCCTCGTTACAAAGTCCCAGTATAAGAAGCTGGTATGATTCAAGATGAGGCTGAAACCTGTGTTGTATCATGTTGTGCACAAATGAAGAGGCCTTCTCAAAGGACTTGGTATCACAACAGCACTTGATAAGTAATTTGTATATCTCTTCATTGGGTGGTATATCTTTACAGCACATATGATCAAAAAGAACACATGCTTCTTCAATGCGGTTGGCTTTGCAGAATCCTGCAATGAGAGAACTGTATGTCGTTATTGTGGGATTCAAACCATGTTTTGACATCCTTTCAAGAAACTGCCAAACAGTATCCAACTCTATGAAGTTCCACATGCCGGAGGTGTCTACATAATGGAAATTAAAATTCTCTTTTAGAAGATGCTTGAGCAGAATGCAGTAGCTCGCATAATCTGGCTCACATGATGCATCCATCATGCGCTTCAGAGTATGAAATGCGCGATCAATATATCCCATATTCCCACAGCCATCAATGAATGTGTTGTAGGTCACTGCATCACGGGCAACACCTTCTCTCTCCATTTCCACAATTAAGTTCTCAGCCTCCTCCACTCGACCTTCCTTGCAGTATGAGTTAATGAATACAGTATATGTGGTTGCACTTGGCTTGTGACCTGATGAAACCATTTCATCATACATCCTTTTAGCATGGTCATGCTTCCCTTCTCTGAGCATTTCGTTGATTAGAGTTGTATAAGCAAAAATGGTACATTTTATTCCCCTTTGAGTCATTTGATCCAGTATCGGCAAAGCTTCCTGCAGCTTCTTTTGTTTGCATAAAGCATGCAGCAGTACACTATACGTGTACGAATCTGGTGTGCACCCCTCACCAATCATGCTATCTATGAGGGTGGCGGCAATGTCACTTTTGCCTGCCTTGCTGAACCCATCAATTAAAATAGTATAGAGTATCTTGGTTAGGGCTACTCCTTTTCTAACAAGAAATGAATAAGCTTCTTCAGCCCTTCCAGCTTTGCACAGTGCACCAGTTAAGACGGCGTGTAATTGGTCATCGGGTGTCAGACCATTCTGCTCCATCATTTCAAGTAACCTGAAAGCATTATCAAATTCATGCTGATTGCACTGACCTTGAACCAAAGTGGTATAGGTGATAACATCAGGAGTTATTCCATCTTTTTGCATTTTAGTTATCAGCGCCATTGCGTTGTGAAGTTTCTTATCCTGAATTAACCCATACATCAGAGAGTTGTAGGTCCATGCATTTGGCTGGCAATCATCGCGTTCCATCATTTTCAAGACCTCTAGTGCGAAATCAACCTTCCCGATCTTGCAAAAGCCATCAATTACAGATGTGTAGGTGAACACATTTGGAACCAAACCAGTTGCCGAAATTTCAGCTAACAACTCCTTCGCCTCTTTTGACCTATCCTTCTTAATGAGGCTATTGATCAACTTCCCATAAACATGTATATCAAGTTTACACTTACTCAGCATCATATTATTTTTCACCCTGAGTGCATCATCAATCCTTTCAGCTTTGCAGTACCCATCGATCAGGTTAGTGAATGTAACAACCGTAGGTGTAAAACCTCCTTTAACAGCACTATCCAGCAATTGCTCAGCTTCATCCATCTTCCCATCACAGAGGCCATGGATCAAAGTGCCGTATGTCCAGTCATCCGGGCGGCACCCATTTCCTTCCATCAGCTCCTTAATCCCCAATGCATCCTGCATCCTTCCTGCCTTACAATACCCTACGATCATTGCATTATATGTTATAACACTTGGAGCAACACCTCCCCGAGACATCTCATCAAGCAACATCCTGGCGTCGGCGACCCTGCCCTCCTTACATAGGCCGCTGATCAGGAACTTGTATGTGTGTGAATTCGGGGAGCACCCATCAGCCCTCATCATCAAAAACAGGACAAGTGCCTCCCTTACACGCCGCGCCTCGCACAGGCCCTGAATCAAAATGGTGTAGGAGTACTCATTTCTCTGGCAACCGACCAGCGGCATCATCAGCAACAGCCAGCAGGCCCGTCTGATGTTGCCCGCCCGGCAGTAACCCAGCACCAGCGCGTTACACGTGAACGTGTCCGGCTCCAGCCCACACTCCAGCAGCAGCTTGAAGTACCGGTGCGCCTTGGGGAGGTCGCCCTCCTTGCAGTAGGACTTAATCATGGCGTTGTACGTCTTGGTGTCCGGCAGCAGCCCGTCCCCGACGAGCTGCGAGTAGACCCGCTCCATCTCCTCCGTCATGTCGAAGCGGGCGAGCGACCTGAGCGCGAAGTTGTAGCAGGCCGGGGACAGCGCGTGGCGCGCGGCACCCGTTCGGCAGATTGCCCGCAGGGCGTCGGCGGAGGCGCGCGCGTCCTCGGCGGTCCGCGCGCAGCCGAACATGGAGAAGACGAGCGGCTCGTAGCGCGCGGGGGAGCGCCAGCGCGAGAGGAGGTGGAGGAGCGCGGCGTGGGAGGCGGCCGTGTGGCGGAAGCCCTGGCGGCGCGCGACCCAGTCGAAGAAGGCGAGCGCCGTGGCCGGGTCGGGGGCGGCCGAGGGGGCGCGGAAGAGGTCGGCGACGAGGGCCGGGGTCACGGAGGGCGCCAGGCGCTTGTAGGCCCGGCCCTTGTTCCAGCGGCGCGTGGAGAGGACGCGGCCGAGCTCGGCGACGAGGTCGGGGGTGGAGGTGGATGGGGATGGGGATGGGGATGCGGATGCGGCGGCGGCGGCGGCGCGCTGGGGGAGGGGCGGGAGGCGGCGCATGGCGGCGGGGTTTAGGGTTTTGCGGCGGCGGCTGTGAGGGGTTGGGGGGGGTTTGGCCGCGCGGGGGCGGGGGGGGGGGCGGGGGCGGAGGAGGCGGCCGTGCTTCGCTGGCTTTTCTTTCTTTCTTTTTCCCCAATCCACTCTGGTGGTCTGGTCCGTTCGGCGCGACCCGAACCGGAGGCCCCGCTTACTGCAGGGGCAGGCGCGGCGCGCTGATCTGCGCCGTTGGCTGGATCCGACGGCCCGCGCGCTCCCGTCTTGCCCCCAGCCAAAAATTCCCCACTCCCTCCCCCCAACCTTCCGGTCCGACTCCGCCGCCGTGCGGCTCCTACTCGGAGGGACCAAGCGGCGCCCGCCCCAACTCCGAGTCGCCGTACGCAACTGGAGCCCTTTGCCAATTTATAGGAACCGCACCGTCCACGCCTACACGGCACACCATCCGTCCTCCGCCGGCGTCTCTCTCCGCACGATTTCAGGTACAGGATTGTGCTCAGCATCCACCTTCTGTGCCCGGCGTTGCTTCATCAATCGTTAGAATTAGAGCTGCTTGCTCCGCTGCAGCCAAATCGGATTCCTTTTACACCTCCTTGCAAAGTTACAAGTATAATCTGGGTAACATAAGCATGCACTCCTTAACCGTTGCAAATATAATCTGTGTAATAGTAGAAGTTTGCACTCCTTTGCCTTACAAGAGAAAACGCACAATTTTGTCAAATTTATATAAACGGTAGATTTCACTCAGAGTAGCCTTTGTCAATTAAAACCTTTGGGGGTGGAGGCCTGGGGTGTAAGGTTAACTGTACAAGTCTAGATGTTCAATAGGAGTGTTGGCTTCGGGTAGGATTTTTGTGGCAAAATTTTGTTACTATTTGTTTCTTATAATCAACTATAATAAGTGGCAGATGCATCTGCACCCAGTTTGGCGCCTGGCAAAACTTGGTTTTCATTTTTAAGCAACGATGCTAGTAACCAATTCTTCACAGATTACAGAGGTTTGCAGGTTTATCAGATTCATAATAAGAGTTCCCTAAATCACAAGAGACTCTCTAGTATAGGTTTGCCACCATATATTAATATAAACCCTGTACTCCACTGATGTTCTAATAAGTCCACATTGCTTCTGCCAGGTATCCTTGGGCAATGGAATCAAATGCCGTCAACACAGACGACACTTCTGAAGAGGCGAGGGCACTGCCATTGGCCCTCTTTGCCATGGAACACAACAGCAAGAAGCGGCTGCTGTTCGACGTTTCCAGCGGAAACATCCGGGGGATAACCAGCGCGCTATTTCCAGATGCCTTTGTCGAATTCGAGAGCTGTGGCTGGCTTCTCATGGTCCGGCACAAGCCATTCCACTTCCAAGAGCAGGTCGTCTTCCTAGTCCACCCTAGCACCGGCAGGCGGATCGACATGCCGGTGCTTCGCTCCCCCGACAAGTGCTACTTCGTTTTCTACGCTGATCCTCGTCGTGGAAGTGGAGCTCCCCTGGTCGTTGCGTGCTGTTGACACCTGATTTTGGCACAATGCAGAATGCAATAGAGATGGCCTCAAATGACAAAATATTCTAAATGAGAAATTTCACATTGCCGAGGT
This sequence comes from Triticum urartu, assembly GCF_003073215.2. Classification (NCBI taxonomy): domain Eukaryota; kingdom Viridiplantae; phylum Streptophyta; class Magnoliopsida; order Poales; family Poaceae; genus Triticum; species Triticum urartu. The sequence goes on from NC_053028.1 coordinate 618,489,387, forward strand.
GGAACAACTTTGATGTTTGGACCATAATCATTCGGCATCATATCAAAGACCAAAACTACACTCAGAGTGTCATGTTTAGGTGTTCTGAGTGCTTTCTGGTCAAGTACGCCTCCAGGACAATCTCGGATGAAGGAATGCTCTACATGAATTGTCTTCGTCTCGTCGAATCGGTCGATTTTGACATAAAAATCATCTCAATCCGAGTTCGTACGCAAAAGTTAGAGCTATCTGGATGCAGCCCTGTCAAGAGGCGAAATATGACGCGGAAGACCAGACATGTCTTGGCAAGTGTCTGATGCAATGCGTGAGTGTTTTGGCCCAGAAGATGGCCTCGAATCGGAAAACGTTCAACACGAAAGTTTTTCGTCTCGTCAAAACGGTCAACTTTGCTTTTGGACACATCTTCATCCGAGGTCGTTTACTGCCTCAAAAACCTTGCCGGGGAAAGCTTGCCGCCGTGAACAGTAACCTTGGGGGGAAAGCTTGCCGCCGTGAACAGTAACCTTGCCAGGGAAAGCTTGCCGCCGTGAACAGTAACCTTGCCGGGGAAAACTTGTCGCTGTGAACAGTAACCTTGCCGGGGGAGAGCTTGCCGCCGTGAACAGTAACCTGCCGGGGAAAGCTTGCCGCCGTGAACAGTAACCTTGCCGGGAAAGCTTGCTGTCGTGAACAGTAGAAACTGTCGAGGCCAATCCGACCAGATGCTGAAGATGGGCTCAAATACTTATCTAGATGGCTTCGGATGAAGAAGTGTTCAACACGGGAGTTGTTCGTAACGTCGAAACGGTCAACTTTGCTTTTGGAGTCATCATCATCCGACGTAGTATACGACCTGCAGAGACGCTGCAAGAGTCGGACGGTCCAGTCAGCTACGTGAACGAGTCCGACTCGAAATTAGTGATGACCCCGTGGAGTATTCAAGATGGCCTTATTTGGAAAAGTGATCAACATACGGATTGTTGGCCTCGTCGAAGCACACATAATTGATATTTGAACCGTCTCCATCGGAAGTCATATACAGATTCCACAGCCCATGCAAGGAGCAAGACAGAAGATTGGACCAGATTCGGGCTGAATCCGAGTGGGACCAGAACTAGGATTCTAGGACGTGAATTGATGTAATTTTCTTGTAAGGAAAGCTTAGATAAATCATTTGCTTGTACGGGAAGTCCAGCCGCCTCTTATATATGTTGGGGGTGACGGCCGATTGAACAACACCAATCGAACCAATCAATCTATTACACTTTTGTGCTTATCTATCTTTATTCCCTACCCTTGTATCTTTCTTTCTCGTTCTTCGTTCGTTCTTCGCGTTGGAGGGCAGCGATCCACGAGGCTCTAGGGGCGAGCGAATCGACCTAGGGCAGCCCATAGCCGCCGCAATCCTTGACGGGGTCCCTCCCGGGTGCGCGGGGTTTCGGGTCTGCAAAAACACCCGCCGACTGTCTTGCGTATCGCGCTGTCAGTCAGGTCTCCTTCGACGTGAGCTGCGGTGCATCACCCCCGGCGTCGAGGGTACACGGTGACGTGTTCGTGTGTCAACACACTTTTTGGCGACTCCGCTGGGGAAGAAGATCAATCATCATCATCCACCATGTCCGATCTTCCCAAGCCATCTGAGGTAGACGCCGATAACATCATTAAGCCCAGTCTTGATGAGATATCGGCCGATCATCGCCAAGTCTATGAGGAGTACAAGAAGGCGCGCGAGGAGAAGGACCTGCAGGAGTTCCTTGCAAAATTCAAGAAAGATCGCCAAGGCAACATCACTCCGATTGAAGAAATCAAGTTCCCTCCTCTTCAAACTGAACAGGTTAAACCCTCTGTAAGTACTGCCTTTTCTCCTGAGCAGTGGGCTGAGATTGAAAGTCGTATTGCTGATGGTAACAATCTAGTCTATCAAACTTTCATAGAAAATACTAATGCTCAGAAGAATACATCTCAATCATCTAGTGGTAATGATTGTGTAGCTGCTAGTGTGCAAAACCCTAATCTGGCTTTACCTATTGCATCGGCGCCTCCTGTGCCGATGGCTTATTATCCTACCCATACAAATCAGATTGTGACTGCACCCATCAACCCTATTATGAGCATGCCAGGTTCGGTGGCAACGCCGAACCAAACCCTACCTACAGCTACAACCACTCGACCACTACCAAATTTTGGGTCGACATACATGCCACAATTCTTACCTACAGCTAGTAACCTTACTCCTCCTATGCCACTGCCACAAGCGTCATCGTCCACTATGGATGATGGTCTAGCTAATCTTAGAGAGGAGATGGCTAAGATGCTTCGAGAGAATTTTGGAGTTGAGTTACCTCGGAATCGGATTTACCAAAAGCCGTACCCCGAGTACTTTGATGCCATCCAGTGCCCTTCAGGATATAAAATTCCAGATTTTGTTAAATTTAATGGAGAAGGCACAAAAATCACATGGGAGCATGTTAGTCAATACTTGGCACAACTAGGTGAAGCAGGTTCATTGAATGAATTGAAAGTGCGTTTGTTTCCTTTATCATTAACTGGTACTGCATTTTCATGGTTCTCTTCTTTACCACATGGTTCCATTCGGGTTTGGTCACAGTTAGAGCAGAAATTTCATGATCACTTTTATAGCGGCGACAATGAACTCAAGTTGTCACATCTAACATCGGTTAAACAGAAGCATGACGAATCGGTCTCCGATTATGTCAAGAGATTTAGAGAAACGAAAAACCGGTGTTTTAGTTTGGTGATAACCGAGAGAGACTTGGCAGACCTAGTGCTGAGTGGTTTGAAAACTCCCATTAGAGAAAAGCTAGAAGGCTGTGAGTTCTTAAATATGAACCAAGTCTTACAAAGGGCTTTGGCTCAGGAAAGCCGAAGCAAAGATCTCAAAGAAGTGCATAGATATAAAGCTGATCGACCAAAGATGAACATGGTGGAATATGATAGTGATCACTCGGACGATGAGGGTGATATTTATGCTACTGAATTTGTTTGGCCATCTAAAGCCAAACCCTTTACTTGCAATGATCTGAAACCGATTGATAAGAATCGTGATGAAGAAATGAAGTTTACTTTTAACATTGCCAAATGTGATAAAATATTTGATGCTTTGCTGCAAGCTAAAATTATTAGGATTTCTCACACTTTACCGCCGTTTGAAGAGCTAAAACGGCGTGCTTATTGCAAGTATCATAATTCTTTTTCTCATGCTACTAACGATTGCAATGTTTTTCGACGACAGATACAATCGGCCATTAATGACGGACGATTGAACTTTTCTGAGATGCAAATTGATAAACAGCCTTTTCCAATGAATACCATGGAGTTGGAGGGGAAGAAACTACTCATTCGGCCAGAGGCTGCCGTATCTGCTAATAAAGCTAATGTCATTGTTGGTGAGCCCAGGAAAGACAAGGAGGGCGACAAGGCCTTGGGGAGACAGGTTGTGCTTGACAAGCAACCCGGTGGCAAGGAAATAATCAAAATCACCATCAAGAATCCTACACTCGGGGGGCAACCGCAAGTGCAAGAAAATATTCGTGCTAAATTCGTCAAGCCCAAGGATCCAGAAGTTGACAAGTGGAAGACGAATGAAGCTAAAGTGCAGCGCAAGAAAATCAAGCCAACTTTTGATATGCTGTTGTCCAAGTATGCCAATCATGCAGCCGGTTCTAGCTCTAACCGGTCATCAAATTTGAAGCGCTCAAGGTCACCTCCTCAGGAAGAATTTCAGCATCATGCAAGGCCATATGGGTCGTGGGCGCCGGGACCATGGATGCCGCCACCCCCCTATGTGCCATACTACGTGGGAGGCTTCGATGGAGGATGGTGGCAGCCCCCAATGGCCCCTTATACTTTTCATCCGGGTTGGGCAGAACCAAGGAGGCCCGTTCATGAGAGACTTTCTTATCCCGCACAAGGCCGTTTGAACAATGGTGTCAATCGGCTAGTGCAAGTTAATCAAAAAAGGGTTGGCAAGCAAGAATGGCGTGTTAAGTCACCAGGTGCTGCAACAGTTGAGTCAAGCAAAGGCAAGGAAAAAACCGATACCGACTCACTTATCTTGGGCACCAAAACATTTGCCATACAGCAGCCAATTGTGCATAGCAAACCGACTGAGCCGATACTTTCTATCGCGCCAAAGCACTCGGCTAATGACCATGAAGCAAGCACCAGCCGAGTAAAAACGAGAGATCCTAAATACACTCAGCCAAAGTGGTGTCCTCCAGGGCTAACAAAGACACAGAAGAGGAAACTACAAAGGTTAAGGAGCCAAGAGATGGCAGAACAAGAGGCTGAGAAGCAAAGGGATAAGTTGTTCAATGACACTCGGCCTATGGTACCTACAAAACAAGTGTGGAGGCCCAAACAAATACGAGATACGGTGGCCTCTACGCCTATCACAGCAGCACCTACACTACCAAAAAAGGACGACGCAATCATTGCATCGTCTACGTTACCTATTGCTTCCTCTTCACTCGAACAAATTTCTGAATCGGTGGATGCACTTGAGGAGGAGGCTGATATGTTGGACTATGAGTCTACACCGGTTCATGAAGGTATGGATATCAATATGGTGTATTACTTGCCTGCTGAGTTTCGTGCTGTAGATGAGGAAGGGGAGGTGGCTCAGCTGGATTTTGGCCCTAAAAACACGATATTCGAGAAGCCAAAAGAACCAGTAACGCATCTGAAACCATTATATCTCAGAGGTCATATCAATGGGTCCCCTCTCACTCGGATGCTTGTTGATGGTGTAGGGTTTCGTAGTAATTTCAAAAAAAATTCTACGCACACGCAAGATCATGTGATGCATAGCAACGAGGGGGAGAGTGTTGTCTACATACCCAACGCAGACCGACTGCGGAAGCGATGACACGACGTAGAGGAAGTAGTCGTACGTCTTCACGATCCAACCGATCAAGCACCGAAACTACGGCACCTCCGAGTTCGAGCACACGTTCAGCTTGATGACGATCCCCGGACTCCGATCCAGCAAAGTGTCGGGGAAGAGTTCCGTCAGCACGACGGCGTGGTGACGATCTTGATGAACTACAGCAGCAGGGCTTCGCCTAAACTCCGCTACAGTATTATCGAGGAATATGGTGGCAGGGGGCACCGCACACGGCTAAGGAATAGATCACGTGGATCAACTTGTGTGTTCTAGGGTGCCTCTACCTCGGTATATAAAGGAGCCAAGGGGGGAGGGGGCGCCGGCCAGGGAGAGGGCGCAGGAGGAGTCCTACTCCTTCCGGGAGTAGGACTCCCCCCCCCCCAATCCTATTCCAATTAGGATTCCCAAGGGGGGAAAGAGAGAGAGGGGGGCCGGCCACCTTCTCCTAGTCCTAATAGGACTAGGGGAGGGGGAAGTGGCGCAGCCACCTTGGGCTGCCCCTTTCTCCTTTCCACTAAGGCCCATGAAGGCCCATATGGCTCCCGGGGGGTTCCGGTAACCTCCCGGTAACCCGGTAAAATCCTGATTTCACCCGGAACACTTCCGATGTCCAAACATAGGCTTCCAATATATCAATCTTTACGTCTCGACCATTTCGAGACTCCTCGTCATGTCCGTGATCACATCCGGGACTCCGAACAACCTTTGGTACATCAAAATGCATAAACTCATAATGTAACTGTCATCGTAACCTTAAGCGTGCGGACCCTACGGGTTCGAGAACAATGTAGACATGACCGAGACATGTCTCCGGTCAATAACCAATAGCGGGACCTGGATGCCCATATTGGCTCCTACATATTCTACGAAGATCTTTATCGGTCAGACCGCATAACAACATACGTTGTTCCCTTTGTCATCGGTATGTTACTTGCCCGAGATTTGATCGTCGGTATCTAGTTCAATCTCGTTACCGGCAAGTCTCTTTACTCGTTCTGTAATACATCATCTCACAACTAACATATTAGTTGTAATGCTTGCAAGGCTTATGTGATGTGTATTACCGAGAGGGCCCAGAGATACCTCTCCGACAATCGGAGTGACAAATCCTAATCTCGAAATACGCCAACCCAACATCTACCTTTGGAGACACCTGTAATGCTCCTTTATAATCACCCAGTTACGTTGTGACGTTTGGTAGCATCCAAAGTGTTCCTCCGGTAAACGGGAGTTGCATAATCTCATAGTCATAGGAACATGTATAAGTCATGAAGAAAGCAATAGCAACATACTAAACGATCGGGTGCTAAGCTAATGGAATGGGTCATGTCAATCAGATCATTCAACTAATGATGTGACCTCGTTAATCAAATAACAACTTATTGTTCATGGTCAGGAAACATAACCATCTTTGATTAATGAGCTAGTCAAGTAGAGGCATACTAGTGACACTTTGTCTGTCTATGTATTCACACATGTATTATGTTTCCGGTTAATACAATTCTAGCATGAATAATAAACATTTATCATGATTATAAGGAAATAAATAATAACTTTATTATTGCCTCTAGGGCATATTTCCTTCAGTCTCCCACTTGCACTAGAGTCAATAATCTAGATTACATTGTAATGATTCTAACACCCATTGAGCCTTGGTGCTGATCATGTTTTGCTCGTGGAAGAGGCTTAGTCAACGGGTCTGCAACATTCAGATCCGTATGTATCTTGCAAATCTCTATGTCTCCCACCTGGACTAGATCCCGGATGGAGTTGAAGCGTCTCTTGATGTGTTTGGTCCTTTTGTGAAATCTGGATTCCTTTGCCAAGGCAATTGCACCAGTATTGTCACAAAAGATTTTCATTGGACCCGATGCATTAGGTATGACACCTAGATCGGATATGAACTCCTTCATCCAGACTCCTTCGTTTGCTGCTTCCGAAGCAGCTATGTACTCCGCTTCACATGTAGATCCCGCTACGACGCTTTGTTTAGAACTGCACCAACTGACAGCTCCACCGTTTAATGTAAACACGTATCCGGTTTGCGATTTAGAATCGTCTGGATCAGTGTCAAAGCTTGCATCAACGTAACCTTTTATGATGAGCTCTTTGTCACCTCCATATACGAGAAACATATCCTTAGTCCTTTTCAGGTATTTCAGGATGTTCTTGACCGCTGCCCAGTGATCCAATCCTGGATTACTTTGGTACCTCCCTGCTAAACTTATAGCAAGGCACACATCAGGTCTGGTACACAGCATTGCATACATGATAGATCCTATGGCTGATGCATAGGGAACATCTTTCATATTCTCTCTATCTTCTGCAGTGGTCGGGCATTGAGTCTTACTCAATTTCACACCTTGTAACACAGGCAAGAACCCTTTCTTTGCTTGATCCATTTTGAACTTCTTCAAAATTTTGTCAAGGTATGTGCTTTGTGAAAGTCCAATTAAGCGTCTTGATCTATCTCTATAGATCTTAATGCCTAATATGTAAGCAGCTTCACCGAGGTCTTTCATTGAAAAACTTTTATTTAAGTATCCCTTTATGCTATCCAGAAATTCTATATCATTTCCAATTAGCAATATGTCATCCACATACAATATCAGAAATGCTACAGAGCTCCCACTCACTTTCTTGTAAATACAGGCTTCTCCGAAAGTCTGTATAAAACCAAATGCTTTGATCACACTATCAAAACGTTTATTCCAACTCCGAGAGGCTTGCACCAGTCCATAAATGGATCGCTGGAGCTTGCACACTTTGTTAGCTCCCTTTGGATCGACAAAACCTTCTGGTTGCATCATATACAACTCTTCTTCCAGAAATCCATTCAGGAATGCAGTTTTGACATCAATCTGCCAAATTTCATAATCATAAAATGCGGCAATCGCTAACATGATTCGGACGGACTTAAGCATCGCTACGGGTGAGAAGGTCTCATCGTAGTCAATCCCTTGAACTTGCCGAAAACCTTTTGCAACAAGTCGAGCTTTGTAGACAGTAACATTACCATCAGCGTCAGTCTTCTTCTTAAAGATCCATTTATTTTCAATTGTTTGCCGATCATCGGGCAAGTCAACCAAAGTCCATACTTTGTTTTCATACATGGATCCCATCTCAGATTTCATGGCTTCAAGCCACTTTGCGGAATCTGGGCTCACCATCGCTTCTTCATAGTTCGTAGGTTCATCATGATCTAGTAGCATGACTTCCAGAACAGGATTACCGTACCACTCTGGTGCGGATCTTACTCTGGTTGATCTACGAGGTTCAGTAGTATCTTGATCTGAAGTTTCATGATCATTATCATTGGCTTCCTCACTAACTGGTGTAGGTGTCACTGAAACAGTTTTCTGTGATGAACTACTTTCCAGTAAGGGAGCAGGTACAGTTACCTCATCAAGTTCTACTTTCCTCCCACTCACTTCTTTTGAGAGAAACTCCTTCTCTAGAAAGGATCCATTCTTGGCAACGAATGTCTTGCCTTCGGATCTGTGATAGAAGGTGTACCCAACAGTTTCCTTTGGGTATCCTATGAAGACACATTTCTCCGATTTGGGTTCGAGCTTATCAGGTTGAAGCTTTTTCACATAAGCATCGCAGCCCCAAACTTTAAGAAACGACAACTTTGGTTTCTTGCCAAACCACAGTTCATTAGGCGTCGTCTCAACGGATTTTGATGGTGCCCTATTTAACATGAATGCGGCCGTCTCTAGAGCATAACCCCAAAACGATAGCGGCAAATCAGTAAGAGACATCATAGATCGCACCATATCCAGTAAAGTACGATTACGACGTTCGGACACACCATTACGCTGTGGTGTTCCGGGTGGCGTGAGTTGCGAAACTATTCCACAGTTTTTCAAATGTACACCAAACTCGTAACTCAAATATTCTCCTCCACGATCAGATCGTAGAAACTTTATTTTCTTGTTACGATGATTTTCAACTTCACTCTGAAATTCTTTGAACTTTTCAAATGTTTCAGACTTATGTTTCATTAAGTAGATATACCCATATCTGCTTAAATCATCTGTGAAGTTGAGAAAATAACGATATCCGCCACGAGCCTCAATATTCATCGGACCACATACATCGGTATGTATGATTTCCAACAAATCTGTTGCTCTCTCCATAGTACCGGAGAACGGTGTTTTAGTCATCTTGCCCATGAGGCACGGTTCGCAAGTACCAAGTGATTCATAATCAAGTGGTTCCAAAAGTCCATCAGTATGGAGTTTCTTCATGCGCTTTATACCGATATGACCTAAACAACAGTGCCACAAATAAGTTGCACTTTCATTATCAACTCTGCATCTTTTGGTTTCAACATTATGAATATGTGTATTACTACTATCGAGATTCAATAAGAATAGACCACTCTTCAAGGGTGCATGACCATAAAAGATATTACTCATATAAATAGAACAACCATTATTCTCTGATTTAAATGAATAACCGTCTCGCATTAAACAAGATCCAGATATAATGTTCCTGCTCAACGCTGGCACCAAATAACAATTATTTAGGTCTAATATTAATCCTGAAGGTAGATGTAGAGGTAGCGTGCCGACCGCGATCACATCGACTTTGGAACCGTTTCCCACGCGCATCGTCACCTCGTCCTTTGCCAGTGCTCGCTTATTCCGTAGTCCCTGTTTCGAGTTGCAAATATTAGCAACAGAACCAGTATCAAATACCCAGGTGCTACTGCGAGCTCTAGTAAGGTACACATCAATAACATGTATATCACATATACCTTTGTTCACCTTGCCATCCTTCTTATCCGCCAAATACTTGGGGCAGTTCCGCTTCCAGTGACCAGTCTGCTTGCAGTAGAAGCACTCAGTTTCAGGCTTAGGTCCAGACTTGGGTTTCTTCTCCTGAGCAGCAACTTGCTTGCCGTTCTTCTTGAAGTTCCCCTTCTTCTTCCCTTTGCCCTTTTTCTTGAAACTAGTGGTTTTGTTAACCATCAACACTTGATGCTCCTTTTTGATTTCTACCTCCGCAACTTTCAGCATTGCGAAGAGCTCGGGAATAGTCTTGTTCATCCCTTGCATATTATAGTTCATCACGAAGCTCTTGTAGCTTGGTGGCAGTGATTGGAGAATTCTGTCAATGACGCAATCATCCGGAAGATTAACTCCCAATTGAATCAAGTGATTATTATACCCAGACATTTTGAGTATATGCTCACTGACAGAACTATTCTCCTCCATCTTGCAGCTATAGAACTTATTGGAGACTTCATATCTCTCAATTCGGGCATTTGCTTGAAATATTAACGTCAACTCCTGGAACATCTCATATGCTCCATGGCGTTCAAAACGTCGTTGAAGTCCCGATTCTAAGCCGTAAAGCATGGCACACTGAACTATCGAGTAGTTATCAGCTTTGCTCTGCCAGACGTTCATAACATCTGGTGTTGCTCCAGCAGCAGGCCTGGCACCCAGCGGTGCTTCCAGAACGTAATTCTTCTGTGCAGCAATGAGGATAATCCTCAAGTTACGGACCCAGTCCATGTAATTGCTACCATCATCTTTCAACTTTGCTTTCTCAAGGAACGCATTAAAATTCAACGGAACAACAGCACGAGCCATCTATCTACAATCAACATAAACAAGCAAGATACTATCAGGTACTAAGTTCATGATAAATTTAAGTTCAATTAATCATATTACTTAAGAACTCCCACTTAGATAGACATCCCTCTAATCTTCTAAGTGATTACGTGATCCAAATCAACTAAACCATAACCGATCATCACGTGAGATGGAGTAGTTTTCAATGGTGAACATCGTTTATGTTGATCATATCTACTATATGATTCACGCTCGACCTTTCGGTCTCCGTGTTCCGAGGCCATATCTGCATATGCTAGGCTCGTCAAGTTTAACCTGAGTATTGTGCGTGTGCAAAACTGGCTTGCACCCGTTGTAGATGGACGTAGAGCTTATCACACCCGATCATCACGTGGTGTCTGGGCACGATGAACTTTGGCAACGGTGCATACTCAGGGAGAACACTTCTTGATCATTTTAGTGAGAGATCATCTTATAATGCTACCGTCAATCAAATCAAGATAAGATGCATAAAAAGATAAACATCATATGCAATCAATATAAGTGATATGATATGGCCATCATCATCTTGTGCTTGTGATCTCCATCTCCGAAGCACCATCATGATCACCATCGTCACCGGCGCGACACCTTGATCTCCATCATAGCATCGTTGTCGTCTCGCCAATCTTATGCTTCCACGACTATCACTACCGTTTAGTAATAAAGTAAAGCATTACATCGCGATTGCATTGCATACAATAAAGCGACAACCATATGGCTCCTGCCAGTTGCCGATAACTCGGTTACAAAACATGATCATCTCATACAATAAAATTCAGCATCATGCCTTGACCATATCACATCACAACATGCCCTGCAAAAACAAGTTAGACGTCCTCTACTTTGTTGTTGCAAGTTTTATGTGGCTGCTACGGGCTTAAGTAAGAACCAATCTCACCTACGCATCAAAACCACAACGATAGTTTGTCAAATAGACTCCGTTTTAACCTTCGCAAGGACCGGGCGTAGCCATACTTGGTTCAACTAAAGTTGGAGAGACAGTCGCCCGCAAGCCATCTATGTGCAAAGCACGTCGAGGGAACCGGTCTCGCGTAAGCGTACGCGTAAGGTTGGTCCGGGTCGTCTCGTCCAACAATACCGCCAAACCAAAGTATGACATGCTGGTAGGCAGTATGACTTGTATCGTCCACAACTCACTTGTGTTCTACTCGTGCATATAACATCAACATAAATAACCTAGGCTCGGATGCCACTGTAGGGTTTCGTAGTAATTTCAAAAAAAATTCTACGCACACGCAAGATCATGTGATGCATAGCAACGAGGGGGAGAGTGTTGTCTACATACCCAACGCAGACCGACTGCGGAAGCGATGACACAACGTAGAGGAAGTAGTCGTACGTCTTCACGATCCAACCGATCAAGCACCGAAACTACGGCACCTCCGAGTTCGAGCACACGTTCAGCTCAATGACGATCCCCGGACTCCGATCCAGCAAAGTGTCGGGGAAGAGTTCCGTCAGCACGACGGCGTGGTGACGATCTTGATGAACTACAGCAGCAGGGCTTCGCCTAAACTCCGCTACAGTATTATCGAGGAATATGGTGGCAGGGGGCACCGCACACGGCTAAGGAATAGATCATGTGGATCAACTTGTGTGTTCTAGGGTGCCTCTACCTCAGTATATAAAGGAGCCAAGGGGGGAGGGGGGCGCCGGCCAGGGAGAGGGCGCAGGAGGAGTCCTACTCCTTCCGGGAGTAGGACTGCCCCCCCCAATCCTATTCCAATTAGGATTCCCAAGGGGGGAAAGAGAGAGAGGGGGGCCGGCCACCTTCTCCTAGTCCTAATAGGACTAGGGGAGGGGGAAGTGGCGCAGCCACCTTGGGCTGCCCCTTTCTCCTTTCCACTAAGGCCCATGAAGGCCCATATGGCTCCCAGGGGGTTCCGGTAACCTCCCGGTAACCCGGTAAAATCCCGATTTCACCCGGAACACTTCCGATGTCCAAACATAGGCTTCCAATATATCAATCTTTACGTCTCGACCATTTCGAGACTCCTCGTCATGTCCGTGATCACATCCGGGACTCCGAACAACCTTCGGTACATCAAAATGCATAAACTCATAACGTAACTGTCATCGTAACCTTAAGTGTGCGGACCCTACGGGTTCGAGAACAATGTAGACATGACCGAGACATGTCTCCGGTCAATAACCAATAGCGGGACTTGGATGCCCATATTGGCTCCTACATATTCTACGAAGATCTTTATCGGTCAGACCGCATAACAACATACATTGTTCCCTTTGTCATCGGTATGTTACTTGCCCGAGATTTGATCGTCGGTATCCAATACCTAGTTCAATATCATTACCGGCAAGTCTCTTTACTCGTTCTGTAATACATCATCTCACAACTAACATATTAGTTGTAATGCTTGCAAGGCTTATGTGATGTGTATTACTGAGAGGGCCCAGAGATACCTCTACGACAATCGGAGTGACAAATCCTAATCTCGAAATACGCCAACCCAACATCTACCTTTGGAGACACCTGTAATGCTCCTTTATAATCACCCAGTTATGTTGTGACGTTTGGTAGCATCCAAAGTGTTCCTCCGGTAAACAGGAGTTGTATAATCTCATAGTCATAGGAACATGTATAAGTCATGAAGAAAGCAATAGCAACATACTAAATGATCGGGTGCTAAGCTAATGGAATGGGTCATGTCAATCAGATCATTCAACTAATGATGTGACCTCGTTAATCAAATAACAACTTATTGTTCATGGTCAGGAAACATAACCATCTTTGATTAACGAGCTAGTCAAGTAGAGGCATACTAGTGACACTTTGTCTGTCTATGTATTCACACATGTATTATGTTTCCAGTTAATACAATTCTAGCATGAATAATAAACATTTATCATGATTATAAGGAAATAAATAATAACTTTATTATTGCCTCTAGGGCATATTTCCTTCAGATGGTGGTGCTGTGGTAAATCTTATGCCCTATTCGGTCTTCAAGAAATTGGGTTTGCCTGATGAAGAATTGATCAAGACCAATATGGTGCTTAACGGGTTTGAAGGCAAAGAGAAAACTGAAGCCAAAGGTGTGATGTATGTGGAGCTTACAGTCGGAAGCAAAACTTTGGCTACTGCATTCTTTGTCGCTGAGGTGCAAGGTAACTACAACGTCATACTAGGCCGTGATTGGGTTCATGCAAACCAGTGCGTGCCATCCACTATGCACCAGTTTTTGATTCAGTGGGTTGATGATGAAGTGGAAGTCATTCATGCGGATAACTCGGCCTGTGTTGCTTTGGCCGATGCATCGGTGGATTGGCAACATCCCAATGCTACTTGCTTGACGGGACATGACTTATCAGAGTTTGATTTTCTCAGTGCAACCAAGAATGGTTTTATGCCCGTCTCTTTAAAGCCGACTGAATGCAATCGGCTCCAAGGTATGATATGTTTAAATGGATTCTAGCTCTGAGTGGTTACAAAAACGTCTTGTGAAATATCGGTCCAGCGAGAACGATATGTATGAGTCTATAGAGGAGTTGGATGACATGGATAAACTTGGACAAGGTTTTACGTCGGCCGATCCATTAGAAGAGGTAGATATTGGAGATGGTTCAGTCACTCGACCGACATTTATAAACAAAAATTTGAAAGCCGATTGTAAAGCTAAGTTAATCAAGCTATTGAAAGAATATGTTTGTTGCTTTGCATGGGAATATCATGAGATGCCAGGGTTAAGCCGAGAGCTAGTGGAGCATCGGTTGCCTATAAAGGCAGGTTTTAGACCTTATAAACAGTCGGCCAGAAAATTTAATCCGAAAACATATGACCGGATCAAGGAAGAGATCGGTCGACTGCTTGAAGCTAATTTCATTCGACCTTGCAGGTACGCCGAGTGGATTTCTAACATTGTCCCAGTGGAGAAGAAAGGATCCGGCAAGTTGAGGGTGTGCATTGATTTCAGAGATTTGAATAGGGCTACACCCAAAGATGAGTATCCTATGCCAATAGCCGATATGCTTATTAATGATGCTTCCGGGCATAAGGTTATTAGCTTTCTAGATGGTAATGCCGGATACAATCAAATTTTTATGGCCGAAGAGGACATGTACAAGACTGCTTTTCGATGCCCTGGTTTCATTGGTTTATTCGAGTGGACAGTGATGACATTCGGATTAAAAAATGCTGGAGCCACATATCAAAGGGCTATGAATTTGATTTTCCATGATTTACTCGGTATCATACTTGAAGTTTATATTGATGATATTGTTGTCAAATTGGATGCTTTTGAATCTCACTTGGCCGATTTGCGTTTAGCTTTTGAAAGAATGAAAAAGTATGGACTGAAGATGAATCCTTTGAAGTGTGCTTTTGGCGTGTCAGCTGGAAAGTTTTTGGGTTTCATTATTCATGAAGATGGCATAGAGATTGATCCCAAAAAGATAGAGGCTATACAGAAAGTGGAGGCTCCAACATGCAAGAGAGATATGCAAAAGTTCCTTGGCAAGGTCAACTATTTGAGAAGGTTCATAGCTAATCTGTCAGGGAAAGTTGATGCATTTACTCCTATCCTTCGGTTAAAGGATGATGCTGATTTCACTTGGGGGGCAAAACATCAAGAAGCATTTGATATGATCAAGAATTATTTGTGCACTCCTCCGGTGATGAGAGCACCCAAGCATAGGGAACCCTTCAGACTTTACATTGCAGCAGAGGAAGAAGTTATTGGTGCTGTTCTAACTCAAGAGACCGAAGAAAAAGAGCATGCCATCACTTATTTGAGCCGCCGCTTATTGGACGCAGAGACAAGGTATACATTTATTGAGAAATTATGTCTATGCTTATATTATGCTTACACAAAACTGAGACATTATTTAGTGCCGAGTGCTTGTGTAGTAGCTTGTCAAACCGATGTCATTAAATACATGTTGCATAAGCCAATTCTTAGTGGTAGAATTGGCAAGTGGGCTTATGCTTTGATTGAATATGATTTGGCTTATGAATCTCTAAAGTCCATGAAAGGCCAAATTGTTGCTGATTTCATTGTTGAACATCGGATTAATGACAAGAATGATGTTGATATGAACCTTATTTCATTAGTACCATGGATATTATACTTTGATGGGTCAGTTTGTAGCAATGGACAAGGTGTTGGTATTGTTTATATATCTCCTCATGGTGCTGTTTTTGAAGCCTCATGCCGCTTAGAATATTTTTGCACAAACAATCAAGCCGAATATGAAGCATTGTTATTCGGCCTAGAGATGTTACTTGCTATAGGTGTTACACATATTGAGGCTTATGGTGATTCGTTACTAGTGGTACAACAAATATCCAAAGTCTTTCAATGTTTGGACGAATCACTTAATGTTTATCTTGATAAATGTCTAGATATAATCTCTACTTTGGATTGTTTTAGCATTGCACATATATCTAGACATGACAACTGGAAAGCAAATGAGTTGGCACAACAAGCATCTGGATACCATGTTGATCATGGCATGTTTCATATTTCTCAAGATCCGATGTCTTGTCTTACCAGTATAGAAGAGGCCGAACCGGAACCCACTGATTTGGTCATTAACAAAAAATCTGGTGCAGGTGACAATTCCGACTGGAGGAAGCCCGTTGTTGCTTACTTGCGTAATCCGAGTGAAAGGGTGGACAGGGCTGTTCGGCGTATGGCTTTTAAATATACTATGAGGGATGATGATCTTTATCGCCGAACAGTTGATGATGTTCTTTTAAAGTGCTTGGATGAGGACCAAGCAAGAGTTGCTATGGGAGAGGTACATGAAGGCATTTGTGGTACTCACCAGTCGGCTCCCAAGATGAAATGGTTATTACGACATGCTGGGTTTTATTGGCCGACCATGATTAATGATTGCTTCAGATATTATAAAGGGTGCGAAGCTTGTCAAAAATTTAGTGATATTCAATTGGCTCCCGCTGCTATGTTGCATCCTATTATCAAGCCGTGGCCTTTCAGAGGATGGGGTTTAGACTTTATTGGGCAAATCCATCCGTCTTCTTCAAAGGGGCATCGGTTCGTATTGGTGGCAACTGATTATTTCACTAAGTGGTCTGAAGCAGTACCTCTCAAGAACATGACGCATACGGAGGTAATTAAATTCATAACCGAGCACATTATTCATAGATTCGCTATTCCTCAAACGTTAACTACAGATCAAGGTTCATCTTTTATGTCACACCAAGTCAGAGAGTTTGCCGAATCTTATAACATAAAATTGCTCAATTCCTCCCCATATTATGCCCAAGCTAATGGACAAGCTGAGTCTAGCAATAAAATTTTAATCAAGCTCATCAAGAAGAAGATTGAGGATAATCCAAGGAGATGGCATGATTTGTTGTCTGAGGCATTATGGGCACATAGAATCTCAAGGCATGGTGCTACGAAAGTGACTCCATATGAGCTAGTATATGGTCAGGAGGCTGTTTTACCAGTGGAAGTAAATTTGAATGCTTTGAGAATAGCCAAACAAAATGATTTATCGGCAATAGACTTCTATAACTTGATGATGGACAACATTGATGAGGTTGCTGATAAATGTTTGGCTGCTTTGAATGCCATAGAGAGAGATAAGTTGAGGGTGGCAAGGGCTTACAATAAGAAAGTCAAGTTGAAGAATTTTCAAGTTGGTGATCTCGTCTGGAAAGTGATTCTACCGATTGGTTCAAGAGATAGAAAATTCAGGAAGTGGTCTCCAAGTTGGGAAGGTCCTTTTAGGATTACAAGAGTTGTTCCCGGAAATTCATATTTGGTGGAATCAATACAGGGGGTATTGTTACCTCGAGCTCTCAATGGCAAATATTTGAAGAAGTACCACCCGAGTGTGTGGCAGGAAGCCTAAGTAGGCAACGGCCGATATACGATTATCGCCCTTAGCACAAACATGGCCGATAAATAATTATCGCCCTGAGAAAAATGAATGGCCGATGGAGTGTTGACATCGTCCTTAGAACAAACATGGTGCGAATTATTTTTCGGCATGCAAGCTTTGCCGAAAAACAGGGGGGCCTGTGTTGACACCTGATTTTGGCACAATGCAGAATGCAATGGAGATGGCCTCAAATGACAAAATATTATAAATGAGAAATTTCACATTGCCGAGTGGAACAACTTTGATGTTTGGACCATAATCATTCGGCATCATATCAAAGACCAAAACTACACTCAGAGTGTCATGTTTAGGTGTTCTGAGTGCTTTCTGGTCAAGTATGCCTCCAGGACAATCTCGGATGAAGGAATGCTCTACATGAATTGTCTTCGTCTCGTCGAATCGGTCGATTTTGATATAAAAATCATCTCAATCCGAGTTCGTATGCAAAAGTTAGAGCTATCTGGATGCAGCCCTGTCAAGAGGCGAAATATGACGCGGAAGACCAGACATGTCTTGGCAAGTGTCTGATGTAATGCGTGAGTGTTTTGGCCCAGAAGATGGCCTCGAATCGGAAAACGTTCAACACGAAAGTTTTTCGTCTCGTCAAAACGGTCAACTTTGCTTTTGGACACATTTTCATCCGAGGTCGTTTACTGCCTCAAAAACCTTGCCGGGGAAAGCTTGCCGCCGTGAACAGTAACCTTGCCGGGGAAAGCTTGCCGCCGTGAACAGTAACCTTGCCGGGGAAAGCTTGCCACCGTGAACAGTAACCTTGCCGGGGAAAGCTTGCCGCCGCGAACAGTACCCTTGCTGGGGGAGAGCTTGCCGCCGTGAACAGTGCCGGGGAAATCTTGCCGCCGTGAACAGCAATCTTGCCGGGAAAGCTTGATGCCGTGAACAGTAGAAACTGTCGAGGCCAATCCGACCAGATGCTGAAGATGGGCTCAAATACTTATCTAGATGGCTTCGGATGAAGAAGTGTTCAACACAGGAGTTGTTAGTAACGTCAAAACGGTCAACTTTGCTTTTGGAGTCATCGTCATCCGACGTAGTATACGACCTGCAGAGACGCTGCAAGAGTCGGACGGTCCAGTCAGCTACATGAACGAGTCCGACTCGAAATTAGAGATGACCCCGTGGAGTATTCAAGATGGCCTTATTTGGAAAAGTGATCAACATACGGATTGTTGGCCTCGTCGAAGCACACATAATTGATATTTGAACCGTCTCCATCGGAAGTCATATGCAGATTCCACAGCCCACGCAAGGAGCAAGACAGAAGATTGGACCAGATTCGGGCTGAATCCGAGTGGGACCAGAACTAGGATTCTAGGACGTGAATTGATGTAATTTTCTTGTAAGGAAAGCCTAGATAAATCCTTTGCTTGTACGGGAAGTCCAGCCGCCTCTTATATATGTTGGGAGTGACGGCCGATTGAACAACACCAATAGAACCAATCAATCTATTACACTTTTGTGCTTATCTATCTTTATTCCCTACCCTTGTATCTTTCTTTCTCGTTCTTCGTTCGTTCTTCGCGTTGGAGGGCAGTGATCCACGAGGCTTTAGGGGCGAGCGAATCGACCTAGGGCAGCCCATAGCACCCGCAACCTGACGGGGTCCCTCCCGGGTGCGCGGGGTTTCGGGTCTGCAAAAGCACCCGCCGACTGTCTTGCGTATCGCGCTGTCGGTCGGGTCTCCTTCGACGTGAGCTGCGGTGCATCACCCCCGGCGTCGAGGGTACACGGTGACGTGTTCGTGTGTCAACACGTGCATCCAGATCATGAGTGTCGTTCCGACTGTCCATGTCGCGTGCCCTGGAGACGTGTACTGGTGCGTCCACAAGCATACCTGCCAACTGCACCTGTCGGAAGCAATGTGCAGATCCTTCCACAACACTTTGATCATGGACGTGGCACTGGTCGGGACACAGGCCGTCTGCGCCGAGTTTCTCGGCCAGATCCTGGTCTTCGACATCACAGAAATGACCTGGAGGGCGGCCTCTTGTCCAGAGTGGAGCATACAAGACGCCCACTACCTTGTTGCGTCCATTGGGAAAGTTGTGATTGTATCGTGTCCCCGTGCGAGTGCTTTCAAGTTCTTACAGCTGGACATGGAACCGCTAGCGTGGTCGCCCCTCCATGACCAGGAGCTTGAGGACACCAGCTGGTTTCTTTCCAAGGGCCAGTCCATCCGTGTGAAGGAGGAAGGCAGGAGGAAAGTCTACACTTTCCATCCAAGAGGACGTGGTAACTTGGAGACAGAGAGCTCGGATGGATGGACAATAACATCAGGGCCTGCCACATTGAAGACCATCACGAATATTTATGCATATGATTTAGTTGCTGGGACTATCGAAACGGTTATACCAGCGTCGATCGTCACGGAAGTGAGCTGCTGGGTTCGGCCTAGTACATTCGCTACTCCAAGATAAACCAATATATTGAGTGTAAGGTCTCCCTGAAGTTCCATGCAAAAAAAAGGTCTCCATGAAGTTGGTTTACTTTTGCTTTTTTTCTCACTCTTTAGAGAGCATCTTCCTTCTTTTAGCTGAAGCAGCTTTGTACTGCTCAACAAATGATGATTAGAGACTAATCTTTATTATTGTTATGAAATCCTCTTGTAAATTTGGTTGTATAATTTATAAGCAATTGATAGCAAGCATAGTTTGAATGATCAGAAAAGGAAAAGTTGAGATCTCTCCCTTGGTCTAGTGGTAGAAAGCTCCGAGGTGAGTTGTCGATGACCAGGGTTCGAGGACTCATCTTCTATAAGAATAAGACAGGGGGGTCATTTCCCCTCTGTTCTCATCTTTTTTAAGGAAAATACTAAATATCATGATAAATCTTCATATAATGGTGACTGGGATAGGTCAGGGTGTACCAGAGCTGCCTCCTAGAGACCCAAGGGCCAGGGCATCCGCTCGGCTCATCGATAGGGTGGTGCCATCCCAAGTATTGTCACTATTTCTCTAGGTCGAGTCCTAGGTTGTCAGTTAAACATATTTAACTGGGATCTAGTTTTGGTCGCGTTGTTGAGCCGCTCGCTCGACAACAGGCTTGTGGTGATGCGAGATGGTGTGCATCATTCTTGGCCTGGTAGATCATCCAATGAGCCTCCTCCTCGGGTGGGGTCTGACATTGCTCCTTTGGGGTGGGAACTTGGCTTTTCCGCGATATGCTTTGGCGTGGGTCATGCGATCTCTCGCCGCTCCTGAACGCGTTTGCTGGTACCGGTTCGCCGGCTGTCATGGCGGGCGGGTGCGCGCACGGGGGGGGGGGGGGGGGGGGCTCCCGCACCGTGGTTAGGGTTTTTCGCCCACGTGTGTTTGAATATCACATTGTGGTCTGCTGCGGCATCCAAGCCCTTGATCAGGTTTTGGCCGTGCCCGACCGGTGCCTTCTTGGGTGCCTTCGGATTGTGATCATCCTTCAGGTTCTCCTCGTATTGGAGGATCTGCTGCCAACGATCCTCAAAATCTTGAATCTGCCTGAGCAGCTCATTATTGTCTTTGGCCACCTTCCTTGATGACTAGAGTAGCCTCAGACGAGCTTCATTGTGGTGAGGGCTACCCAATGATTTGTTCGGTATTTCCTCGTCCTAGGGGGTGGCTCGCTTAGCGGCCGAGGTTCCCCCTCTTTGCCACATGTGCTTAGCACGTGGTGGACTCTCCCTCTCGGGGTCATAATCGGGGTCGTCCTCGGGGTTGTTACAGTTGCCAGTTTCGTTGCCGTTGGTTGTGTCCACCATGTAGCACTCATAGGTCGAGGTTGCCCGCCACTTACCCAAGGGCACTGTGGCTGGTGGTCAGCTATTTGCAAAATCACCGACTTCCTCTTCTGTCTTCTGCCTCCTCGGAGGCTCCTTCGAGGACGTCTGTGAGATCTTCGATGTTGGAGACGATATGGGTGGTGGGTGAGTCGAAAAATTTGACTTCTTCTGGTAGTTTCAAGATCAATGTGACATAGAGATCGAGAGAACAAACGTCTGCTGCTCTGGATATGGCGAGATGCCAAACCCGTGAAGATCATCTCTTCGCAGCAGTCCGCGGTGTACTCCATGTCGCTAAGTCTTACAACCCGCCCTGGAGAGAAGGTCTCGACCTGGTCGAGGTGGCCAGTCGAGTTGGCGATGAGGGTGATACCAGCGAAGACGAACAACTGTCCCGGTAGAAAGGTCATGTCGAAATTGATCCAATAGTTGATCTGAACCTCCATCGAGCCACGACATTCACCTAGCAGGACCACCACTATCGGAGCTAAATCTGTCAGATCCCTCGCTAGAGTATCCTAACTTGGCATGAGGGTGACATGGATAAGGGTTTTACCTAGGTTTGGGCTCTCAAGGAGGAGATAATACCCTACGCCTTGCTCTTGGTTTTACCGCGTTGGAGTGTATACAGAGTACAAAGTACCAAGGGATTGTAACATGTCCTATCGATGAGCCTGTCCCCCGGTCTATATAACACACCAGGGGTCCCAGGGTTACAGAACTTGGCAGGCTACATCGACGAAGGTAGAGTCCTCCACATCTACCATATACTTGGATTATACTCCAAGTCTTATGGAATCTTCACGTATCTCGCCATGGGCCTCCCAACACGGCCCAGGGCTGAACCAACTTAGGGGTCCTCATCCCGGGCCACCAGACAAGGAACCGTCATGGTGAGAGGCCCCTAAACCGGGACACTGACACTTGCTATAGGCTTAACACTGTCATGAGCATTCTTTGGATCACGCCTTGCATATCACTTTGTCATCAATTAATCTTCTTCTTTTTCTATCACAATCTCTTGAGATACATAATGAATTCTTCACTTGAACTCTTCTTTTGTAATCATGTTCTCAAGATCTTGACCCTCCATCGCTTAACTCATATGCTAGTGTAAGACAATATTTGAGTCACACACAAGAACTCCATCTTCTTTCACTTTCCTCTTCTTTCAACCTTGAATCCAACATATGGTCCCCAAACATTTGCTTATGGAAAAAATTTCAAGTATAACTCAATACAAACACTAGTCCATATGGATTGTCCTTAATTACCACAACCATACATGCCGGCACCATGCAGTTTCATTGTGAAACTTGTCATCTCGGGAGTGGAGGAAGAAGCCAGCAATAAGGATTGATAACCAACTTGTGGTGGAGGCTCAAGGAGAAAAAATGTGAGCCTTTAGTGGCGTTCCAGGAACTTCGTGGTTACTTGCACCACTCTAACTCTGATTAGGTTCCTTCATTATCAGGATAAACCTTCATCTCCTCATGTCTCGATTATCCCTATACTCGAGTTTATTTACTTGTGCTTTGTATTTGATAGTCTTGGCGCTTCAAGTTATTTATCTTCTTATAGGTTCTTTATCACTTGTGTTATTATATAACTTGTGCTCAACTTGTTTAATTTAAGTTGTTGGTACACTTAGTTGAGCCTCAACTTGTATTTGTGTTTGAAAACTAAATGAGTAGTTTATTTATACATTTCTTGAAACCAAATCCATAATTGTTTTATAACACCTATTTTGCTTCTCTATGCGACATGGTCATTTCACCACGCACTCTTCCACATGGGTCGTAGCACAATAACATTGTCTGTACTATATTTTTTCCTTATTCTAATTCTATATTCCCATTTTCTCTTTACTCATCTTAACTTTTGTTTTTCATCCTTTATATTTTGTGTCTAGTTTTATTGTTATTAACATTTCCTTCACATGTAAGAATCCTTCTGAAATAGTATGAGGTAATTCTTTTTTTGATAATTAAATATGACGTAATTCTTATTGATGTGCATGTACATTTATTTCTACATGCAAGGACATTTATGAAAATACATGTCCACTTTTCGATAAACGCAAACATTTATTTTGATACATGTGAACATTTTTCGTCACACATGAACATTTATTTTTTGCATACAAGAACATTTAAAAAAATTATAGACATTTTAATAAGTACATACATGTTAATTTTTATTCATGGACATGGAAAAAATTTAATACGCCTTAAAATTTTACTTATTTATTACTGAAACGATTATATGAACATTTTATATTTTCTCCTATTTTCTTTCTTATTACTTTTAGATTTTTCCGTGTTTTTGAGAAAAAAAGTCTAGAAGGCCGAAAATAGCGCGCGTCGGCCCGCAGGCATTCCTGGTGTGGCCCATGTGAGCGCGGCACCACCGCTGCAGCTCGCAATGCGCCCCACATCTTCCTCCGCTTCCGCTGGAAAAGAGACTAGGGCTTACACTCTCCTCTCCTCTCCTCCGAATCAAAGAAGCGGGGGCATTGTCCTCCGCTGCGGGCCGAGGTCGAGCGGCGGCGGAGATACCCTCCTCTCCTACGGTCTTCGCCGCCGTTTCTATCTCCCGATCGTGCTCAAGGTACCGCCGTTTTTCGCTTCTCCTGACCCCTGTTCCGCTGTTCGTTGCGTTGGTTCCCCGATTCGACATGTACACGGTTGTTTTCTCGATTCGCTCTCTTGATTGATAGGGGAAACCAAACCGGTAGTATCATCCATAGATTTATTGCTGTAAAGCCATTCTTCTAGTTCTAGGTAGAAAGTAAGCTTTTTGCAGCTGAGGACTAGCCTATGGTGGCAACAAATACTAGTATTTCTAGTTGAACAGATATTAGATTGGCCTTATCTATTGATAATCACTGCACCCTGTGAACTCATCGGCTGTGGCTAAATGATTTCCCTACTTTCTTTCTTGCCCAAGCACGCTACAAGTACCAACTATTTTGCATATATGCTCTGGTTTTCATGTTATTAATTGTTAGGTGCCTCCGAATAAGTTCTAAAAAAAGTTGGTTCAGATTCAGCACGTGGGTCTTCTTGCGGAATTGCTTGCGTCAATTCTGGCTCGTTTCTTTGTATTCTCTTGGTTAGTTCATTGTTCAGGCTCTGCTACTTAATTACGGTTCTAGTTTAATTCAATGATGTGGCCTGCCTGTAGCGTCATTTTTTCTTTCCAACAACCTAGAGACAGATAAGGTGCTAGCTACTTTAATAAATCTCCATGCTTATGAAGAACAAACGAGTTTTGGACGGGTACAGAAAATGCTCAAACTTCATCAGTATTTTCTTCGTAGCAATAAGTGTTGCCAGTGTGATCTCCATCTAACTTCACATGCATTATTTTGATATATCATAAGTTTGAGTCCAGCTCTTCCGGTTGTTTTCTGAACCTTGATATTTATATATTACCTGATTTGTACAGCTGAATTTGTTCGATGGAGGACCTACCGGAGGCTCTGCTGACAGAGATTCTCAAGAGGATCACCAGGACAAGTGATCTGAATTCTCTTTCCCTTGTGTCAAAGCAGCTCTACAAGATAGAGGGGAATCAAAGGGGTGCTATCCATGTTGGTGCCGGTCTTTGCACTGCTACAAAAGCACTGACATCATTGTGCGTCCGGTTCCCAAATTTGCAGAAAGTGGAAATCGATTACTCTGGTTGTATACCTGGACATGGAAAGCAGTTGGACAACAAAGGCCTTTTTGGGTTTTCATCTCACTGTTCCTCGCTGATTGACCTCACTTTAAGCTTCTGCTCATGCATTGATGACTCTGGGCTTGGTTGTTTAACTTATTGCAAGACATTGGTGTCTCTCAGGCTGAACTCCGTACCAAAAATAACTTCAAGTGGGCTTTTCTCGGTTGCAGTTGGTTGCACAAGTCTATCTGCTCTCCACCTTATTGATTGCGAAAAAATCACTAGTGTAGAATGGCTGGAATACCTTGGTAGGGATGGATCGTTGGAAGAGCTTGTAGTGAAGAATTGCAGAGGAATCAATCATTATGACTTCCTTAAGTTTGGTTCAGGATGGATGAAGCTCCAGAAGTTTGAGTTTGAAATGAAAAGACATGATCGTCTTCCAGGTGATGTGGTCTATGACTCCTCATACGATGCTCACAGCATGGATATATATGATTTCTGCTGTGAGAGTTTGAAGGTTTTAAGGTTGGCGCATATTAGAACTTGGCCAGAACTAGGACTTCGTGTTGTCCTAGGGAAGTGTAAAGCATTGGAGAAGCTTTGCCTTGAGTATGTTCATGCCCTAAATGACAATGACATGATTGCATTATCTCGGAGTTGCAGCAACCTTAAAAGCATCAAACTTTGGCTCAACCTGCAGCGCTACTCTATTGATGTCAGCGATTGGGAAACCAGGACGCCATTTACTGATAACAGCCTTTACGCTCTAGCCCTCAATTGTCCCATGCTTCAGGTCGTAGACCTCAGCTTTATACCATGTTCCCCTGACTGGCCATCAGAAATTGGATTCACACAGCAGGGTTTTCTGGCACTCATTCAGTCCTGCCCAATTCGTGTTCTCATGCTAAACACCGCCAACTTCTTTGATGATGAGGGGATGAAGGCCCTCTCATCCTCACCACATCTGGAGACACTCGAGCTTATAGCGTGTTTTGCAGTAACTGATGCTGGGATGCGCTTCATTGCGCACACCCCATGCTTGAGTCATCTCACACTTCGGGTGTGTCATAAGGTTACTGATGTTGGATTGGCTGAACTGGGATGTGCACGTAAGTTAGAGTCTTTGGTCATTGAGTATTGTGGTGAGATCTCTCTGCAAGCTGCGCAGGGTGTTGCCAAGTCAGTTCACTACTCCAGCAAGTTTCCAGATTCCCTTATGTATTGATGAAGTGATCTCCAAAATTTTCAGTATGAATTTGCTGCTGAAGCCATTAGCTTGTTCAGTGTGCATCATTGGACAAGGCTGTGCATCATCAGACCTAGATTCACTTGTCTGGACTTTCTATTGCTTCTACCTTTACTGCTATAATTTTTCTGTATGAAACTTTTATAGTAGGCACCACTCGAGTACTGTAATTCTTGTTGCTTAATTTCTTACTCTCTCTATACCGATGTTTTGTAATCCACACAAATCGGCCCAGATTCCCTATTTTTGCTGTTTGGTTTCTACTCTAAGAAATGTCGTGAACCCTTTTTTACTACACAAGGGATTTTGAAGATCTGCCTCTGCCTGCTACTCCCTCCGTTTCTAAATATTTGTCTTTCTAAACGTTTCAAATGGACTACAACATACGGATGTATTTAGACATATTTTAGAGTGTAGATTCACTCATTTTGCTTCGTATGTAGTCATTTGTTTAAATCTCTAGAAAGACAAATATTTAGGAACGGAGGGAGTATTTGCGTGTGGCAACTTTGGTATGGATCAGTGTAGTAATGGTCAATGTTTCACATGGAGACCTGTACTACAAAGGCGACATGCTTGTTTTGTTGATGTTGATTCTGTTTGGGAATGTCTTTTCATTTGCTTCTCAAAATATAAGTTACGAGTAGTTACTACGTAGCATAATTTGGGTTTTTAGATTACAAATGCAGTGTACTCATCTCATTGAAGTTGAGTACAACTGAAACTTGAGCCACTGAAGGCAAATAACATAGCTGTGTGCTAATTACAGGCTTCTAGAAATTTAGAGGGGGTAGCGTTTCTTATACATATCACAAGAGTATGATGAGTGTGGAAAATCAGAATTGGGTACACCATTTGAGAAGATCGTGTCCTAAAATTGGAGAAGCCAGTGCTGAACTTTTGCTGTGATTGTCGTGTACTAAGTTATAATCTGGCTGAAAACAATTGAACTCTAAAAAGTATTACCTCTGTTTGAAAATATATGTAAAACTTTTGATAGGCTAAAGGTCGTACTTTGAGAATATTTGCTTCTCCTGGAGCTTTAGTTTTGCTTCCGCGACAGGTACAACTGTGTCTATCTGAAAGAGAGAGAAAACACGTTTTTCCTTCTGCGAGAGGCACATATTTGCTTCTTGTGGAGGCTCCGCTCTTTCCGGGTTTTTTTTGTGAAAAAAAGTTCGTCAAAACTTATTAACATGGATCTAGTTTTGAAGATCTCGAGGCAAAATATTCAATGGTGAAAACAGTTGGCGATTTGGGTGCATGCTTAAAAGATAAAGCATTTTGAATAAATAAATCTACGAAAACAGAAAAATTTCTAGGTTGCGACAAGCGGCGCACTACATGTGCACCATTTGTTGCAAGCTGGGAAGGTGGGAGTGACCTTTGCAGGGTACCTTTTAATTATTAGGGATCTTCTATCTGCCACATTCTGTGGCATAATGTTGTGGCCTCGCACAGGGCGGTCCTTCGACGGGGCCGCCATTTATTGCAAGCTGGGAAGGTGGGAGTGACCTTTTCATGGTACCTCTTAATTATTAGGGATCTTCTATCTGCCGCATTCTGCGGCAGAATGTTGTGGCGTCGCATAGAGCTGTCCTCCGACGGGGACGGGGCCGCCATTTGTTGCAAGCTAGGAAGATGGGAGTGACCTTTTCATGATACCTCTTAATTATTAAGGATCTTCTATTTGCCGTATTCTGCGGCAGAATGTTATGGCCTCGCATAGAGCTGTCCTCCGACGGGGACGAGACCGCCATTTGTTGCAAGCTGGAAAGGTGAGAGTGATCTTTGCAAGGTCGACAATAGATAGAATGCGGCAGAATGCGAGGCCACAACATAGAGACGTCTTTGCGCGCGTCGTCAACGGGGCCGTACCCCC
Organism: Triticum urartu; assembly: GCF_003073215.2. Classification (NCBI taxonomy): domain Eukaryota; kingdom Viridiplantae; phylum Streptophyta; class Magnoliopsida; order Poales; family Poaceae; genus Triticum; species Triticum urartu. The sequence continues at coordinate 618,517,362 of NC_053028.1, forward strand.
TATACAGAGGTCTGGGCCGCGATCATGGCCCCGCCGTCAGAAAAGGCACCGGGGTCGGACGGCTTCTCCGGCGCTTTCTTTCGTGCATGCTGGGGCACAATCAAGGATGATATTATGGCTGTCTTCGACCGATTCCACGGGTTGGCCAGAGGCAACTTCTCGGTGCTCAACCACGCGAAGATCGTCCTGCTTCCCAAAAAGGACGGCGCCACAGCACTAGGGGATTACAGGCCAATAAGCCTGATCCACTCGATCGCAAAACTGATGGCTAAAGTGCTCTCTATCCGGCTCGCCACCGTCATCGATCAGATTATCTCGCCGGCACAGACTGCTTTCCAGAAGACCAAGTGCATCCACAACAGCTCCATGTTCGTACAGAACTCCGTTCGCGCCCTGCACCGCCGCAAAACCCCGGCCCTCTTAGTGAAGCTCGACATCGCCAAGGCGTTCGACTCGGTCTCCTGGGAGTATCTCTTGGAGTTGCTACAAAGGCTAGGGTTCAGCGCACGGTGGAGGGATTGGATGGCCACTCTGCTGTCCACTGCATCCTCGACATGCTCGCTCAACGGGACACTCGCCGGCAACATCCTCCACCTTCGCGGCCTCAGGCAGGGGGATCCACTCTCCCCCTGTTGTTCATCATCGCCATCGACCCGCTACACAGGTTGCTTGAGCAGGCGACGACCGTGGGGATTCTAAAACCACTGCCAGGAAGTCTGGCCAGGTTGCGGGTGAGCCTCTATGCCGACGACACGATCGTCTTTGCAAACCCCGAGAGGCGCGAAGTGGACGCGCTGCTCGACATCCTGAGGTTATTTGGTGACTCCACAGGGCTGCAGATTAGTCTTCCCAAATCTTCAGTAGTTCCAATCCGCTGCGACGACATCGACCTCGCCTCCGTCCTCGAGAATTTGGCCGGCCAAACAGCGGCTTTCCCCATCCGCTACCTTGGCCTGTCGGTCACGTTAGGTAAAACTAGGTTAGTGCACCTACAATTCGTCCTATATAGGATAAAGGCTCGGCTCGCCGGTTGGAAGGGCAAACAACTTCCGCTAGCCGGGCGGCGCGTCCTCATCTGGTGCGTGCTTTCGACCATGCCCACCTTCGCGTTGACAGCACTCAAGGCGCCCAGGAAATTCCTCAAGGAGATCGACAAGGCACGCCGACGATTCCTTTGGGCACATGATGAGGACATCTCCGGCGGAAAATGCAAGGTGGCATGGAAGGACGTCACGGAGCCGGAGGGCCACAGCGGCCTGGGCATCCACGAGCTCTCATGTTTCGCGCGGGCGCTTCGTCTGCGATGGCTCTGGCTATCTTGGCAACGGCCAGCACGCCCCTGGGTGGGCACGGGGACACCCTGCGACGAGGGGGACCGCGCCCTGTTCACGGCTTCAACGGCAATCACCATCGAAAACGGCGACACGGCCACCTTCTGGCATTGTCCCTGGCTGGGCGCGCGCCCACTTCGGCTGGCGTACCCGGTGCTATTCGCCCTCTCCTCCAGGAAGGCTCGAACGGTTCAGGCAGCGCTGCAGGGGGACAGATGGGTGTTGGACCTGCGGCGCGGCACCACGGACGACACTGTGCACCAAGTCCTGCAGCTCGCCAGGGAGATCAGGGCGGCGGCCACGACGTTCAACCCCAGCTCCAACGACACCATTTCGTGGCGCTGACCGCATCAGGATGCTACTCTGCAAGGTCGGCTTAACAGGCACAAGTCTCGACGAGTAGCTGCTGTTTCAGGTCGATCATATGGAAGATCTGGGCGCCGGGCAAGCACAAGATGTTTCTATGGCTGCTACATCGCAATCGCCTGTGGTGCAACGATCGGCTGCAGAGAAGAGGATGGCCGAAGGGATATTTCTGCCCACTCTGCCTGCGCAATCTGGAAACCGCCGTGCACCTCTTCTGTGATTGCCCGATGGCGAGGCAGGCATGGAGTACATCGGCCTCCTGGTCTGGCTGCTCTGCTCTCCACCCAAACATATGGGATGGTGGCGCCTCGTCCACGGACAAGGTCCAGCGCATGATCGCGGCCTCGACGCCGGCAGCAAGGAAGGGCACCAAATCCATGCTTGCACTTATCTGTTGGCGCATATGGATGGCTAGAAACGGTGCTGTTTTCAGAGGCCAAACCCCGCTCCATGACAACATCATCAGCGAATGCCGCAGTGACATGGAGCAATGGCGCCTCGCGGGAGCGTCATGCATTGAGCACCCCTTTGGGCACACCGTGAGAAATCCGCATGTGGAGCCTAGGCCTTTTTCTCTTGGTCAGCTTCGACCACCTCTGTCATCCACCGATCACTTAATCATCTGTTTCACCATTCTCCTCTGCTAAATCAATGAAACGCCAGCAATGCTGGCCAGTTCAAAAAAAAATCTTTGCAGGATACCTCTTAATTATTAGTGATCTTCTATCTGCTGCATTCTGCGGCAGAATGTTGTGGTCTCGCACAGAGCTGCCCTCCAGCGGGGCCGGTCATGCGGGAGCTGCGAGCGGTGTAAAAAAAATACTAAGCATCAGCTAGGATTCGAGCTCACGGTCGCTTCGCCGTAGACACAGGTGGCTAGCCACTATGGCCGATTATAGTTCATGATGAATATATGGCGCGATTACTTTAGAACTAGTAACAACCGTAGATTGAATTATTTTACCTTTTCTTAATCATTCTTGAATATTCTGAATAATTTTTCAAAAAAATCTGAACCATTTTGACAAACACGCATAAGTTTTGAATATTATTTGACAATTTTGAATTTGTAACCAAATTTTAAAAGGGGGACAATTTCGGAAATTGTGAACATTTTTTTAAAAAAGGAACAATTTAAAATTCCGACCAATTTTGATAAACATGAACATGTTTTTTCAAAAATGTGACCAAATTTTCAATTTATGAACAAATTTTTCTAAAAAGGAATATTTTTTAAATTTTTGAACAAATCTTGAAACATGGGAACATTTTTTTAAAATTCTGAATAATTTTGGGAAAACACAAACAAGTTTTGAAAAAAGGGAATAATTTGTGTACAAATTTTGGAAAATACGAACTTTTTTAGCATTTGTGAACAAATGTTGAACAATGAAACATTTTTTAAAATTTCAAACATTTTTTTACAACAAGGAACAAGTTTTAAAAAAATGTGAACACCTTTTGAAATTCTAAACAAAATTTGAGAACGGGAGGATTTTTTAAATCTGTGAACAAATTTTGAAAATGGAAACATTTTTGCAACATTTCTGTGAATCTCAAACAAAATAATCAGACATCGCAATTTATTCTGAGATTCCAAACATTTATTAAAATTAGTAAGCATTTTTACAAAAAAATTGAACATAATTTAAAAATTGGAACAAAATTTTGAATTCCAAACAATATTTGAAATTTCCATGTATTTTTCTTGAAAATAGTAAAAAGAACTTGAAAAGAGAAGAAAGGAAATGAAAAGAACACCGGAGAAAAGAAATAGGATAAAAAGAAAAATTAAAATCGGGGGAAAAATGTTCCAAACTGGAACGAATGAACTTCTCAAGCGGGCCAGCCCAGTCACTTCGCTAGTGCGCCTCCTTGTGCGATGCGGCAACAATTTGCCGCAGCGCGCGGCAAATAGGGATTCAAGTGAGGGAGCAACTAATTAAGGAGCGCCCGTTCGGGAGCCTTCCCAAAGGTCAAGCGCGCTCTCAGACATCGCCACATGTCGCGCTCTAGGTGCTCCTTCCAATTTTATTTTTTATTTTTACCGCACTAGTTTTTCGGCTTTTTAAATTGTTTTTTTCTAGGGTTTTTTTCCGGCCTTTTGGGTTTCCATCAGTCTTTCTTAACATTTGGACAAGGAAAATTTTCGACTTTTTTTACACAAAGAAACATGTTTTTTTTGCTTCCTCGATAGACATGGCTTTGCTTCCCGAGAGGCATGGACGTACCTCTCGGAAACGAAAAAAATACGTTTTCTATTTTTTCTCTTCCGCGAGAGGTACGACCGTGCCTCTCAGAAATGGAAATAAGCTTTTTTTTCTTCCACGAGAGCTACGGGTTTGCTTCCGCGAGAGACACATTTTGCTTCCGCGAGAGGCACGGGCGCGCCTCACGAAAACGAAAAAAAATATATTTTTTTTCCTTCCGCGAGAGGCATGGGTTGATTTCGCGAGAGGGACAGATTTGCTTCCGCGAGAGCCACGGCCCTGCCTCTTGGAAACGAAAAAAATGTGTTTTTCCTTCACTGAGAGAGACACGGATTTGCTTCCACGAGAGGCATGGTCGTGCCTCTTTCGGAAAAGGAAAACAATGCTCTTAGTTCGTGCTTTTCGCCCGGTTCTTTTTTGTGGAAAAAAGTTCGTTAAAACTTATCAACATGGGATCTAGTTTTAAAGATCTTAACGCGAGGAATCCAACTCTGAAAATGTTTCGGGATTTAAACGCACGGTTTAAGAGATAAAATGTTTTGAATAAACAGATCTACGAAAAAGGGAAATCTTCCGGGTTGCGACAAGTGGCACAATGCAGCCTAGCCACATGTCACAATTTGGGAGGTGGAAGTGATTTTGGAAGGAGTACATCTTAATTAGTGATTTCAATATTTTTTTGAGAATACTCGTCAGTTTTTATTTAATCCAAGAGAATGTTTGTGGGTACAAGGATAGGGTCGTAAGGCATGCCCAGCCAGACATGACGACCAACCGAAAGAGTACTAACAAACTTGGCGAGATCATGAGCCTCAAAATTAAAATTTCTACGTTCGAAACAAAGTTACAAGAAAGAAAAAGACTCCTTCGTTGTGATATTTCATGTAGAATTGATGCATGTGGTCCTCTGCTTCCGGAGTTGATGTCCGCGACCACTCCTTGACAATCATTTGCAATGCATAGCCTGTGAATGTTGAGATCTTCTACCAAGGCCATTGCCTCTCTGCATGCATAGACTTCAAGGATCGAAGGTTCCATGATGCCCCGGAACACAACAGCTGATGAGCCAAGGTACCCTCCTGTGTGATCTCGACATATCGCAGCCGCCACGCCCACGCCCACATCACCATCAACAGAAACGGCCCCGTCCGCATTCAGCTTAGCTACCCCCTCTTCAGGCGGAAGCCATCTATGAGTAGCCCGTGGTTGTGAAACAACTATATGCGCCTGTCTAGGCTCTTTTGGGACGGTTTGTAACTCCTGAAGATAAGAGTTAACAAAAGAACTAGTTTGTTGCGGGCTCTGGAAAATGTCTTCGTGAATCGCTTTTCGCCTTGCATACCAAATAGCCCACAGGGTCACCGCCATTTTGGTGTACTTGTCATTGCTCAAAGTGTCATAGAGATCAAACAGCCAATGCTTGGCACTTGACTGAACATTCTTCCTCATCCCGTCCATAGTCTCCTCGTCTGATAACGCCCATGTGCATCTAGCCATCATGCAAGAGACAAGGGCGTGCCTCCATGAATCTTCTCCTCCGCACAAGGGGCAAGCATCTTGAAATGACATGTTTCGGTTATGAAGAACATCTGTTGTTGCTAAAGAATGTCGTGCCAGCCTCCACAGGAATACTTGAACTTTGGACGGGACTTTCAGCTTCCAGAGAGAGCTCCACGCCTTCTCTTCAGCTGAGGTTTCAGAATGGCTCCCGCGTCCCTCCAACCAGCTCTCTCTTTCTATCTTGGTGCTGATTATCATTCGGTAGGCCGAGCTAACCGAGAAGTTACCTTTCTTGTCAGGGTACCATGCCCAGGAATCAGGAACGTCTCGCATGCAGACAGGTATCTTGAGTATTTCTTCCGATTGCTCTCCAAATTTGTGATGGTCTAGACCCCAGTTTTGCACTGAGAATGGTTCCATTGGGATAATAAGAAGCCTTCAAAATCCTAGCACTGAGCGAGGTAGGCTCCTGAAGAAGCCTCCATGCCTGTCGCGCCAATAAGGCCAAGTTAAAAAGCTCGAGATATCTGAAGCCCAATCCTCCCAAATATTTAGGCCTAGTCATCACCTCCCAAGATACCCATGCTGGTTTTCGTTTTCCTTATTTGCAGCCCCACCAAATTTTTTGAATAGTGGCATTTATGTTCTCACACAACCCCCTACGGAGTTTGAAACATGATATTGAAAATACTGGCATAGCCTGGGCTACGGACTTAATTAGCACGTCCTTCCCACCTGCTGACAGCAACTTCCCCATCCAACCTTTAACCTTCTCCCAAATTCTATCACTTAAATATTTGAAAGTCCCCTTCTTGGAGTGCCCCACATCCGTAGGTAACCCAAGATATTTGTCACTCAACGATTCATTGGGTACATGAAGATGGCCCTTCACTGCAGTTTTTACAATCTTAGGGCACCCCTTGCTGAAAAAGATAGAAGATTTCTCTCTGTTTATTCTCTGTCCCGATGCAACACAATAGGTCTCCAGTAGGTTTGATACCTCTTCAGCTCCATTAACACTCGCCCTGAAAAATAGCAGGCTATCATCCGCGAATAAATAGGTGGTTAACTGACGGTGCCGTCGGTGCCACCTTAATTCCGCCGAGCTGGGATGACTGTTTTTGTGATTTCAAAAGGCACGAAAGGCCCTCTGCTGCCAACAAGAAAAGGTATGGAGAAATAGGATCTCCCTGCCGAATACCTCTGGAGGGTTTGAACTCCTCCAATTTCACGCCATTAAATAAAATTGAGAAAGAGACTGAAGATACCAGGTTCATGATGATGGAGACCCATGGTGCTGCGAACCCCAGTTTCTCCATTATGGCTTTCAGATAACTCCACTCAACTCTGTCATAGGCCTTCATTATGTCTAACTTCAACGCACAATAACTGTTGTTCTTTGACCGGTTTCTCTTCATAAAATTTAGGCACTCATAGGCTGAGATTATATTATATGTGATAAGCCTCCCCGGGACAAAAGCCGATTGCTCCTCTGATATAATATCTGGTAAGATCACTTTGAGCCGATTTGAAAGGACCTTCGATGCTATCTTGTAGAGAACATTACATAGGCTAATCGGTCGGAACTGAGTCAAAAGTGTAGGGTTAGTTGCCTTTGGTATTAAAACCAGTAGAGTATCATTTATACATTTGGGACTCTCTTCACCCCTCAGTATACCAAGAACTGCATTGGTGACCGAAGCCCCACAGATGTCCCAATGTCTTTGGAAGAAGTGGGCTGGGTACCCATCTGGCCCCGGGGCCTTCGTGGGAAACATTTGGAAAAGTGAGGTTTTTACTTCCTCATCCTTGTAAGGAGCCATAAGACTTTCATTCGTTTCATTTGTTACCTTTGATGGTACATGTTGCAGCACTTCTTCCATGCCCTGAACCCCCTCCGAGGTATATAGCTGCTGATAGAACTGCCACGCCATTTGTTGCATCTCAGTTGGGTCATCCGTGAGTTGTCCATCCTGTCTCTGTAGAGATTTGATCAAGTTTTTTCTGCGTCTCATTGATGCCCTAAGATGAAAGAAGTGTGTATTCTAGTCACCCGCCGATAGCCAGTCCACCCGTGACCGTTGTCGCCACATCAGCTCCTCTCGGAGGTACAGTTCGATTAAGCGATCATTGATCTTCACCTCAACGGCACTAGGGCCGGCCCTTGCATTGACATTTCTCAGCCTATCCAACTCTTTTTTCAAACTCCTGATCTCACCTCGAACACTGCCGAAAGTGTGTTTGCTCCATTCTCCTAGATTGCTAGCAAGCGATGCTAGCTTTGCTCGTATTGCACTTGCCGAAGGGTTTTGCTGTTTGGATCCCATGCTGATCTCACGGTTTGCTTCAGTTCTGCATGGGAATCCCACATAACTTCATATCTGAACAGGTTTCCTCTCCTTTGGTGCCTTCCTGTGGAATCCAGCTTCAAAAGAATGGGCGAGTGATTAGAGGTCGCCGCCGTAAGGTGTTCCACCGCTGCACCCGAGAACATAGAGCTCCATTCCGCCACTGCTAGGGCTCTGTCTAGCCTCACCCTAGTGTAAGTGCCGCCTGTAACTTTCTTCTCAAAAGTCCACATCCTCCATTGGTAACCCAAGTCAATCAATCCACAAACATCCACGGCTTCCCGGAAACCTTGCATTTGTGCTTGGCATCTTTGGCCTATCCCATCATGTTCATCCTGTCTTAGTACCTTGTTGAAATCGCCCACGCATGCCCATGGAAGGGAGCTATGAGCAGACAGCCCCTTCAGGGTGTCCCATGACGCCTGATGAAGATGTGTTTGTGCCTCCCCGTAAAAGCATGTCAAACGCCATGGTTCTGGACCAAAATCACATATTTTTGCATCAATATGGAACCTCGAGTAACCCAAAATTTTCATCTTTATTCCATTATTCTAGAAAAGAACTAAGCCCCCGCTTCTTCCAGCGGAGTCAACAGCAAAAGACGAATCAAAACCTAAAGTGTTTGCTAGATTTTCTGCTCTAACCCTTCCTATCTGAGTTTCGACTATACAAAGCACTTTAGGGGCAAACTTTACCGCTAACTCGCGAAGCTCTTGAACTATCGGGGCGTTGCCAATACCCTGGCAGTTCCATCATAACAAACTCATTGCGCCCGGCGGTCCTCCGCCAAGGAGGCTGCCGATCTAGCATCAACATTCTTGCCCTGTGGGAGGGTCTTCTTCATCACTCCAGCAGTACTTTTATCAGCTTGCAGTGTGGGTCTGGACCTTTTGGGGTCCTGTTTTGGAGGCAGGCTAAGAGGAGTATCTCCACTCTTTGTTACTGGTATTATCTCCATGCCACAGCCGCCCCCGGGTTATGGTTCTGCAACACCTGATCCGAGTTGCGCTTGCGGTTTTCATCATTCACATCCATATCAACGTCAGCCGGCTCTTCCGCTCCTGCACTTTTCTCCTGCTCATTGCCACATGATGTCTACTACACAACCTTCTTCTTGTAGACGTTGTTGGGCCTCCAAGTGTAGATGTTTGTAGGACAGTAGCAAATTTCCCTCAAGTGGATGACCTAAGGTTTATCAATCCGTAGGAGGCGTAGGATGAAGATGGTCTCTCTCTCAAGCAACCCTGCAACCAAATAACAAAGAGTCTCTTGTGTCCCCAACACACCCAATACAATGGTAAATTGTATAGGTGCACTAGTTCGGCGAAGAGATGGTAATACAAGTGGTATATGGATGGTAGATAAAGGTTTTTGTAATATGAAAATATAAAAACAGCAAGGTAACTAATGATAAAAGTGAGCACAAACGGTATTGCAATGCTAGGAAACAAGGCCTAGGGTTCATACTTTCACTAGTGCAAGTCCTATCAACAATAATAACATAATTGGATCATATAACTATCCCTCAACATGCAACAAAGAGTCACTCCAAAGTCACTAATAGCGGAGAACAAACGAAGAGATTATGGTAGGGTATGAAACCACCTCAAAGTAATCCTTTCTGATCGATCTATTCAAGAGCCCATAGTAAAATAACATGAAGCTATTCTTTCCGTTCAATCTATCATAGAGTTCGTACTAGAATAACACCTTAAGACACAAATCAACCAAAACCCTAATGTCACCTAGATACTCCAATGTCACCTCAAGTATCCGTGGGTATGATTATACGATATGCATCACACAATATCAGATTCATCTATTCAAACCAACACAAAGAACTTCAAAGAGTGCCCCAAAGATTCTACCGGAGAGTCAAGACGAAAACGTGTGCCAACCCCTATGCATAGGTTCATGGGCGGAACCCGCAAGTTGATCACCAAAACATACATCAAGTGGATCAATAGAATACCCCATTGTCACCACGGGTATCCCACACAAGACATACATCAAGTGTTCTCAAATCCTTAAAGACTCAATCCAATAAGATAACTTCAAAGGGAAAACTCAATCCATTACAAGAGAGTAGAGGGGGAGAAACATCATAAGATCCAACTATAATAGCAAAGCTCGCGATACATCAAGATCGTACCACCTCAAGAACACGAGAGAGAGAGATCAAACACATAGCTACTGGTACATACCCTCAGCCCCGAGGGAAAACTACTCCCTCCTCATCATGGAGAGCGCTGGGATGATGAAGATGGCCACCGGTGAGGGGTTCCCCCTCTGGCAGGGTGCCGGAACGGGTCTAGATTGGTTTTCAGTGGCTATAGAGGCTTCTGGCGGCGGAACTCCCGATCTATTCAGCTCCTCGAAGTTTTTAGGGTATATGGGTATATATAGGAGGAAGAAGCACGTCGGTGGATCTCCGGGCTGCCCACGAGGTAGGGGGCGCGCCCCCCACCCTCGTGGGCAGCCCGGGACTCTCCTGGTCCATCTCCGATACTCAGTGGGCTTCTTCTGGTCCAAAAATAAGTTCCGTGAAGTTTCAGGTCAATTGGACTCCGTTTGATTTTCCTTTTCTGTGATACTCTAAAACAAGGAAAAAACAGAAACTGGCACTAGGCCCTGGGTTAATAGGTTAGTCCCAAAAACAATATAAAAGTGCATAATAAAGCCCATAAACATCCAAAACAGATAATATAATAGCATGGAACAATCAAAAATTATAGATACGTTGGAGGCATATCAGCATCCCCAAGCTTAATTCCTGCTCGTCCTCGAGTAGGTAAATGATAAAAACAGAATTTTTAATGTGGAATGCTACCTAACATATTTCTCTAAGTAATTCTCTTCATTTTGGCATGAATGTTCAGATCCATAAGATTCAAGACAAAAGTTTAATATTGACATAAAAATAATAATACTTCAAGCATACTAACTAAGCAATCATGTCTTCTCAAAATAACATGGCCAAAGAAAGTTCATCCCTACAAAATCATATAGTTTGGTCATGCTCCATTTTCGTCACACAAGAATGCTCTCATCATGCACAACCCCGATGACAAGCCAATCAATTGTTTCATACTTTAGTAATCTCAAACTTTTTTCAACTTTCACGCAATACATGAGCGTGAGCCATGGATATAGCACTATGGGTGGAATAGAATATAATGAGGGGGTTATGTGGAGAAGACAAAAAGGAGAAAGTCTCACATCGACGCGGCTAATCAATGGGCTAGGGAGATGCCCATCAATTGATGTCAATGCAAGGAGTAGGGATTGCCATGCAACGGATGCACTAGAGCTATAAATGTATGAAAGCTCAACAAAAGACACTAAGTGGGTGTGCATCCAACTTGCTTGCTCATGAAGACCTAGGGCACTTGAGGAGACCCATTGTTGGAATATACAAGCCAAGTTCTATAATGAAAATTTCCCACTATATATACCAATATAAAAGGACTCAAATGGGCAGATCCAGACCATCTTGACCGTCAAATCATGTTATCTAGCGGTTCAAATCACTCCAATGTTGAGCACCAAACACGTTTAACGCTTTAATTGCCCACCACTGCCATTGGTTATAAATACATTTTGAGTCAATGCTATCCTTTGAAATCTGCCATGTAATTAATATCCTACCATTCCCGTGAAAAAGTAATTGATATCTTACCAAATACCAACATGCAACAGATATATCTTACCTAATATAATGTGGAACTAATATCCTACCTAATATAAACGTGCATTGCACGTACATTATTACTAGTATATGAAAGTGACAAAACAAGAGACTCTCTATCATGAAGATCATGGTGCTACTTTGAAGCACAAGTGTGGAAAAAGGATAGTAGCATTGTCCCTTTTATTTTTTTTATTTGGCCTTTTTTTTCTTTTTTGGCCTTTTTTTGGGACAATGCTCTATTAATGATGATCATCACACTTCTATTTATTTACAACTCAAAGATTACAACTCGATACTAGAACAAAGTATGACTCTATATGAATGCCTCCGGCGGTGTACCGGAATGGGCAATGAATCAAGAGTGACATGTATGATAAATTATGCATGGTGGCCTTGCCACAAATACGATGTGAACTACATGATCATGCAAGGCAATATGACAATGATGATGTGTGTCATGTTGAACGGAACGGTGGAAAGTTGCATGGCAATATATCTCGGAATGGCTATGGAAATGCCATAATAGGTAGGTATGGTGGCTGTTTTGAGGAAGATATAAGGAGGTTTATGTGTGACAGAGCGTATCATATCATGGGGTTTGGATGCACCGGCGAATTTTGCACCAACTCTCATGGTGAGAAAGGGCAATGCACGGTACCGAAGAGGCTAGCAATGATGGAAAGGTGAAAGTGCGTATAATCCATGGACTCAACATTAGTCATAAAGAACTCATATACTTATTGCAAAAATCTACAAGTCATCAAAAACCAAGCACTACACGCATGCTCCTAGGGGGATAGATTGGTAGGAAAAGACCATCGCTCGTCCTCGACCGCCACTCATAAGGAAGACAATCAAAGAACACCTCATGTTTCAAATTTGTTACATAATGTTTACCATACATGCATGCTACGGGACTTGCAAACTTCAACACAAGTATTTCTCAATTTCACAACTACTCAACTAGCACAACTTTAATATCACCACCTCCATATCTCAATACAATCATCAATCATCAAACTTCTCTTAGTATTCAACACACTCATAAGAAAGTTTTTACTAGTCTCGAATACTTAGCACATTAGGATTAATTTCCCAATTTAAGCAAATTACCATGCTGTTTAAGACTCTAAAAATAATATAAGTGAAGCATGAGAGAATAATAGTTTCTATAAAACAAATCCACCGCCGTGCTCTAAAAAGATATAAGTGAAGCACTAGAGCAAATGACAAGCTACTCCAAAAGAGATAAGTGAAGATCAATGAGTAGTTGAATTATTATGCAACTATGTGAAGACTCTCTAACATTTAAGAATTTCAGATCTTGGTATTTTATTCAAACAAAAAGCAAAACAAAATAAAATAAAATGACGCTCCAAGCAAAACACATATCATGTGGTGAATAAAAATATAGCTCCAATTAAAATTACTGATGAACGAAGACGAAAGAGGGGATGCCTTCCGAGGCATCCCCAAGCTTAGGCTTTTGGTTGTCCTTAAATATTACCTTGGGGTGCCTTGGGAATCCCCAAGCTTAGGCTCTTGCCACTCCTTATTCCATAGTCCATCGAATCTTTACCCAAAACTTGAAAACTTCAGAACACAAAACTTAACAGAAAACTCGTAAGCTCCGTTAGTATAAGAAAATAAATCACCACTTAGGTACTGTAATGAACTCATTCTAAATTCATATTGGTGTAATATCTACTGTATTCCAACTTATCTATGGTCCATACCCTACGATACTACTCATAGATTCATCAAAATAAGCAAACAACACATAGAAAACAGAATCTGTCAAAAACAGAACAGTCTGTAGTAATCTGTATCAAACGTATACTTTCGGAACACCAAAAAATTTTAAAATAAGTTTCTGGATGTGGGGAATTTATCTATTAATCATCTTCAAAAAGAATTAACTAAATAGCACTCTCCAGTAAAAAAATGGCAGCTAATCTCGCGAGCGCTAAAGTTTCTGTTTTTTACAGCAAGATCGCAAAGACTTTCCCCAAGTCTTCCCAAAGGTTCTACTCGGCACAAACACTAATTAAAACATAAAACCACATCTTAAATAGAGGCTAGATGAATTATTTATTACTAAACAGGAACAGAAAGTGTCGGGGGATGGACCCCAGGCAGGCAACGGAACCCGAATCCTCTTCAAAAACAATGGGGTTAGCACTGCCCCTCAATACCGGCACGCGCTTGGCCGGGTCGCTCGACCCGGCCAAGCCCCGCAAGCCGGCCAGACGAGCCGACCCGGCAAGACACGTCGACTCGGCCCCAACAACTAGCGCAAGACAGCCGAACCCGGCACGACCAAAGCCTCCTCAACAAGCCAGGGCCACCCGTGGCGTGCTACGCAATCCAGCCGCGGGTCAGCTCCCGTCCCATCTAGGCCGTATGATGGGGACAAGACTTCAATCAATGATGACCGAGGTAACAGTGCCCCGCCCATGCCTTTGGTCAGCGGGTACGTAGCAACAGTGCCCCTCACCTACCTGCTGACCAGGGCCGGCGTGGCTACAGTGCCCCCGCCTTCACCGCTGACAACAGCAAGCGGCGACTTGACAGAGAGCACTGTACGCGACTCGACTTGGCCACGCCCTGACGATCGACAAGACGGCGCACAGTCCCCCTAGGAATGCGGGGCCCGCACCTAGGGGAACCCGGCGAACCACAAGCCCTCAGCGGGACTCAGCCCGGGTCCCCAGACACCGACAATACGGACCCACCGACTTGCAACATTACCATTGTACCCCTGGGGGTTGACCTATAAACCCCCCCAGGAGCCCTCATGCACACAGAGAGGCTCACACACAAGAGAACTCATTCCATCACACACACCTAGTCAACAACACCCCAGGAGAGGGAACTGCCTAAGCCTTGGCCAGCTTCCTTCCTCCTCCATACAGCTCTAGGAGCAACATTGTACTATCAATCATCCAACAACACTCGGCAGGACTAGGGGTATTATCTCTCTGGAGAGCCCCGAACCTGGGTATGTCTGGCGTCCCGCGCCCGCTCATGCCAACCTCGCCTCTGGAGTCCACCAGCGCCCTCGAGCCTCCTCCTCTCTTTAGCCATCCCTTGGCATCTGCCGTGCGCCCACCACGATAGTTGGCGCCCACCGTGGGGCAGCTCGAGGAGCTGGCCGGGAGCATGCTTCAGACGGGGCCCTTCTCCTACACCGACAAGTCCGTCGCACTGGCGGACGACATCATTGGCACGCTCGCCGCCTCCTTCTCCGTGTTGCACATCTCCGATGCGTTCGCGACCGACGAGTACCCCAGCGAGGTGCTCAGCTACTCTGACTCTCCCCTCTCCCTCGGCGGTGACGTTTCCGTCGGGGCAGCGGACATTCATGTGGAGGTCTTCGTCACCGGCGACGGCGCCTCCTCCTCGTCGAGCAAGACGAGGAGGGCTGCCGAAGCCAGGGCCACGGCGGATCGGATCGAGCCGTCCGATCCGTTGCGCGCAGTGATGCAGAGCCTCCGCATCCCCATCGGCGCCGACATCGATGCCACCAACGCCGCTGAGGCCCGAACCCAGCTCGAGGAAGGCGCCAGCAGATGCTGGACCTGTTCGAGATGCTTGCCGCCACTCAGCGTCGCCTGGACGCCGCTCAGCTGGAGCGCGATGCCGCCTACGGATTCACGCCCGCCGCGGCCGACCCAAGCCGGGTCGCTGATGTGCGTTCCTGGGGAGGAGCGATCGGCCGGGCCCTCGGCGCCATCCCAATCGTCTACGAGACCCAGTGAAGAACATGCGCGCTGCTCAGGCAGCCGCAGCCGGCCTGGACCAACTCGCGGGTGAGGAGCTGAAAGAGTGCATCGGGCGGATGCGCGAACTCCTCCACGCCGCCAACACCCAGCAGGACCGCCTCAACCAGCTCGCCAAGCCGGCGGGATCTGGCTCCACCCACCTTGGCGGGTCTGGCGAACTTCTGCACACCGCTTCCTCGCCACCCGGAGAGGCGCACTCCGGCCGAACCCGGACTCGGCGCGACCCGGCCCCTACAGCCGCCAATGGATTGGGCGACGAGCCCATCCTAGATATCCAGCGCGGACCCGACCAGCATGGCCGGCGTCTGATGACCCACAAGTATAGGGGATCTATCGTAGTCCTTTCAATAAGTAAGAGTGTCGACCAACGAGGAGCAGAAGGAAATGATAAGCGGTTTCCAGCAAGGTATTCTCTGCAAGTACTGAAATAAGTGGTAACAGATAGTTTTGTGATAAGATAATTTGTAACGAGCAAGAAGTAACAAAAGTAAATAAGGTGCAGCAAGGTGGCCCAATCCTTTTTGTAGCAAATGACAAGCCCGGACAAATTCCTATATGATGTAAAGCGCTCCCGAGGACACATGGGAATATTGTCAAGCTAGTTTTCATCACGTTCATATGATTCACGTTCGGTACTTTGATAATTTGGTATGTGGGTGGACCGGTGTTTGGGTACTGTCCTTACTTGGACAAGCATCCCACTTATGATTAACCTCTATTGCAAGCATCCGCAATCACAACAAAAGTATTAAGGTAAACCTAACCATAGCATGAAACATATGGATCCAAATCAGCCCCTTACGAAGCAACGCATAAACTAGGGTTTAAGCTTCTGTCACTCTAGCAACCCATCATCTACTTATTACTTCCCAATGCCTTCCTCTAGGCCCAAATAATGGTGAAGTTTCATGTAGTCGACGTTCACATAACACCACTAGAGGAGAGACAACATACATCTCATCAAAATATCGAACGAATACCAAATTCACATGACTACTAATAGCAAGACTTCTCCCATGTCCTCAGGAACAAAAGTAACTACTCACAAAGCATACACATGTTCATAATCAGAGGGGTATTAATATGCATATAGGATCTGAACATATGATCTTCCACCAATTGAACCAACTAGCATCAACTACAAGGAGTAATTAACACTACTAGCAACCTACTAGCACCAATCCTGGACTTGGAGACAAGAATTGGAATCAAGAGATGAACTAGGGTTTTGAGATGAGATGGTGCTGATGAAGATGTTGATGGAGATTGCCCTCTCCCGATGAGAGGAGAGTTAGTGATGACGATGGCGATGATTTCCCCCTCCAGGAGGGAAGTTTCCCCGGCAGAACAGCTCCGCCACAGCCCTAGATTGGTTCCGCCAAGGTTCCGCCTCGTGGCGGCAGAGTTTCGTCCGAGAAGATGGCTTATGAGTTTTTCCCATCGAAAGACTCTATATAGCAGAAGATGGCCACCGGAGGGCCACCAGGGGGCCCACGAGGTAGGGGGCGCGCCCACAGGGGTAGGGCACGCCGCCCACCCTCGTGGGCAGGGTGTGGGCCCCCTGGTGAGGTTCTTGCTCTCAGTATTTTTTATATATTTGGAAAACATCTTCCGTGAAGTTTCTGGACTTTTGGAGCTGTGCAGAATAGGTCTCTAATATTTGCTCCTTTTCCAGCCCAGAACCCCAGCTGTCGGCATTCTCCCTCTTTATGTAAACCTTGTAAAATAAGAGAGAATAGGCATAAGTATTGTGACATAATGTGTAATAACAGCCCAATATGTAATAAATATTGATATAAAAGCATGATGCAAAATGGACGTATCAGCATCCGGCTCCAACCGACCCGCCCCCCCGTGGCTTGGCCACAAGTTGACTCGGCCCGCGTGCCATCGACGATGCCGACGCTCGCCACCGCCTTGATTGGCTCGCTCGCTCCCTGGAGATGGAGGAGAGCAGCGCTATCGGGCCGGCATGCTTCGGACCTCGCATCCGGGAGGAGCCTTTCCCCAAAGGATTCTTGCTCTCCCGCGACACCCCCAAGTACAACGGGACGGTGAAGCCAGAAGACTGGCTCACCGACTACACCACGGCCATTGGCATCACCGGTGCCAATCGTCGTCTCGCCGTGCGCTACGCACCGCTCATGCTCCAAGGATCGGCCCGCACATGGTTGAACAGCCTGCCGACGGGCAGCATCAACACGTGGGTGGACTTCGAGGAAGCCTTCATCCGCAACTTCACGGGGACCTACAAGCGACCCGGCCGCCCTAGCCAGCTCGCCATGTGCGTGCAGGGGCCTACGGAGACCAGTTGCGAGTACCTTGCACGCTGGACCGAGCTCCGGAACAGCTGCGAGGGCGTCCATGAAGTCTAGGCGATCCAGTACTTCGTCAACGGGTGCCGAGATGGCACCCTCCTCAAGCACAAGCTCTTATGCTCCGAGCCGACCACCATGGCCGCGCTCATGGTGACGGCGGACAAGTACGCAACGCCGACTCCGCCATGAAGATCCAGGTGGCGCTGGATGAAGCCCGCAAGGCGAAGCCGGTTCCCCCTCCGAAGCCGGCCGGCGAAAGCAGCCGGCAGCAGCATCACCAGAACAACAAGCGCAAGGCCGACCAGCCGGCGCCGCGTCGCGACAACTGGCTCGTCGCGGCCACCGAGCCCGCGGCGGTCCCGGCGGCGAAGCGCCGACAAACCGGCAAGACGGCATGCCAACCCGCCATGAGCTTTGAGCAGATGCTCGACGCCCCCTGCAAGCACCACAGCGGCACAAAACCCTCCACGCACACGCTTCGGCAGTGCGCCATCACCAAGAGCATCATGAGGGGCGACGTCCCGCCCCCTCTGGCTCCGGCTCCAAGTGCGGGACAGCCGCCTTCGCCTCCACCGCCGCCTCCAGCTGGCGGCGCGATGCGCGACGACGCCTACCCAGACCAGAACGCAGCCTACGCCATCTTCACCATCCTCGGCGACAACAAGCGCAACGAGCGCCTCCTCCGGCAGGAGGTGAACACCGTCGTCCCGGCCAAGCCGGAGTTCATGCATTGGTCGGATCGCCCGATCACCTGGACCCGGGAGGATCACCCGGCAGTCATGCCGAGTCCGGGTGGTTACGCCCTTGTCCTCAACCCCACCATCGCCGCGCGGCACACATGCAAGTTCTCCCGAGTCCTCATCGACGGCGGCAGCAGCATTAACATCCTCTACCGCGACACGATGACCAAGCTCGGCCTCAAGGCCGAGGACCTGGAGCCGACCCGAATGATCTTCCACGGCATCGTGCCCGGCCTCTCCTGCTCACCCATTGTCCGAGTCCGGCTAGACGTCATGTTCGGTGACAACAGCCACTTCCGGCGCGAACCGATCTGGTTCGAGGTGGTGGACCTGTCCAGCGCGTATCACGCGTTGCTGGGACGGCCCGCGCTCGCCAAGTTCATGGCGGTTCCCCACTACGCGTACCTGAAGATGAAGATGCCGGGTCCCAAGGGCCTCATCACCATCACTGGCGATTACCGGAAGTCCCTGGAGTGCGCCCGAGACAACGCCAAGTTGGCCGAGTCGCTGGTCATTGCCGAGGAGCGGCGCCAGCTCGACCGGATCGTCGCCCTGGTAGGCGAGGCCTCCGCCGCGTCGATCCCGACCTCGGACCCGGCCGACGAAGCCACCTTCAAGCCCTACAAGGAGATCAAGAAAATGAAGCTCAACCCAGAAGACCCCAGCTGCAGCAAGTACGTTGTCGTAGGCGCCCGCCTCGACAGCAAATAGGAAGGCGAGCTCGTCGACTTCCTCCGTGAGAATCAGGATATCTTCGCATGGACCCCCAAGGACATGCCGGGTATCCCGAGCAAGTACGCCGAGCACAAACTTCACGTTCGCAAGGAAGCCAAGCCTGTCCGTCAGCCGCTACGTCGATTTTCCGAAGAAAAGAGAAGAACCATTGGTGAAGAGGTCGCCAAGCTTTTGGCGGCCGGCTTCATAACGGAAGTATTTCACCCCGAGTGGCTGGCCAATCCAGTCCTCGTCCTAAAGAAGAACAAGACCTGGCACATGTATATCGACTACACCAGCCTCAACAAGGCCTGTCCCAAGGATCCGTGCGCCCTCCCGCGGATCGACCAAGTCATCGACTCGGCCGCCGGGTGTGAGCTCCTGTCCTTCCTGGACGCCTACTCCGGCTACCACCAGATCAAGTTGGACCCGGCCGACGCCCTAAAGACGTCCTTCATCACGCCCTTTGGGGCGTATTGCTACATCACCATGTCGTTCGGCTTGAAGAACGCCGACGCCACCTTCCAGCGCTGCATGCAAAAATGCATGCTGCCGCAACTCGGCCGCAATATCCACATGTACGTGGACGACATCGTGGTGAAGACCAAGCAGCACCTCACACTCCTCGACGATTTGAAGGAAACATTCGCCAACCTCCGCGAATACAAGGTCAAGCTTAACCCGGAAAAATGCGTCTTCGGCGTTCCCGCCGGAAAGCTACTCGGCTTCCTCGTCTCGGAACGCGACATTGAGGCGAACCCGGAGAAGATCAAGGCCATCGAGCGCATGCGCAAGCCGGTCGGCTGCGCGATGTCCAAAAGTTCACCGGATGCGTGGCCTCGGTCAGCCGGTTCCTAAGCCGGCTGGGCGAGAGGGCGCTGCCCCTGTACCAGCTGATGAAGAAGACGAGCCCGTTCGAATGGAACGGCAAGGCAGACGAGGCCTTCCAAGACCTCAAGCGCATGCTCTCCACCGCACCAGTCCTGGCCGCGCCGACCGACAAGGAGCCGTTGTTGCTCTACATAGCCGCGACCTCGCGGGCGGTCAACACGATGCTGGTGGTCGAGCGACCAGAGAAGGGCAAGATCCAAGCCGTCCAGCGCCCAGTCTACTACCTGAGCGAGGTGCTCTCCAACTCCAAGCAGAACTACCCGCACTACCAGAAGATGTGTTACGGCGTCTACCTCACCGCCAAGAAGCTGAAGCAGTATTTCCAAGAGCATGTTGTCATCGTGGTCAGCACGGCGCCTATCGAAGAAATCATCGGGTGCCGGGACGCCTCTGGCCGGGTTGCCAAGTGGGTGATCCAGCTAGCTGGCCACACCATTCTCTACGAGCCATGCACCATGATCAAGTCTCAAGCCCTGGTCGACTTCCTCGTCGACTGGACCGAGACCCAGTACTTGCCGCCGCCTCCCGACTTGACGCATTGGCGCATGCACTTCGACCGGTCCAAGATGTGACTCGGCTTAGGGGCCGGCATCGTACTATCATCCCCGAAGGGCGACCGGCTCCGCTACGCGCTCCAGATCCACTTCACTGCCTCCAACAACGTTGCCGAGTACGAAGCCCTTGTGCACGGCCTTCGGCTTGCCAAGGAACTCGGCATCCGGTGCATCCTGTGCTACGGCGACTCGGACCTGGTGGTGCAGCAGTGCTCCGGCGAATGGGACGCCCGTGACCCCAACATGGCAAGCTACCGCTTCCTCGTCCAGAAGCTATCCAGATCATTCGAGGGCTGTGAGTTCCTCCACGTCCCACGCGTGGAGAATGAAGCAGCTGACATGCTCGCCAAGATCGCCTCGTCACGACAAGCCATCCCGTCCGGCGTCTCCCTCGAGCACCTGCGCAAGCCATCCGTCAAGCCATCGCCGAACTCCGAGTCCATCCACGTTCTAGATGACCCGGACGCACCTCAACCCGGCCCGGGGACTGCTCATCTCGGCCTGGGGACTGCTCAACCCGGCCCAGGGGCTGCTCAGCTCGACCTGGCCACCCTCGTCCCAGACCCGGCCGTCGCCATACCCGACCCGGGGACCGCTCAACCCGGCTCGGGGGCTGCCGACTCGGAACACACCCTGGTGGCCGTCTTCGCCCTGGTTACGGCTCCATCTTGGGCCCTCCCAATATCGTAATTTTTGGAGAATAGGGTTCTCCCCATGGATGAGACCAAAGCTCGGCAAGTGCAGCATCGGGCGTCCGCTTACATCATCATCAACAACGAGCTCGTCAAGCGCAGCTCCACCGGCGTGTTCCAGCGCTGCGTCGAGCAGGAACGGGGCATCGACATCCTCCGCGACATACATCAGGGCGAGTGCGGCCACCACACCGGATCACGATCCCTGGTGGCCAAGGCGTTCCGCCACGGTTTCTATTGGCCCACGGCCCTCGAAGATGCCGAGTCACTCATCCTCAAGTGTGAAGGATGCCAGCGCTTCAGCAAATGCAGCCACCAGCCGGCGTCAGCACTTCGCACCATACCGATCGCCTGACCCTTCGCGATCTGGGGACTCGACATGGTGGGACCCTTCAAAACCGCTCGAGGCGGCATGACGCACTTGCTGGTGGCAGTGGACAAATTTACCAAGTGGATCGAGACAAGACCAATCAAGAAACTGGACGGGCCAACAGCCGCCCGGTTCATCAAGGACATAGCGGTGCGCTACGGCATGCCAAACAGCATCATCACCGACAACGACACCAACTTCGCCAAGGGCGCGCTCGAAAAATACTGCTCCGTCTCCGGCATCCGCCTTGACCTGGCCTCCGTTGCGCATCCGCAGTCCAACGGGCAGGTCAAGCGGGCCAATGGACTCATCCTGTTCGGCGTCAAGCCACGACTCGTCGAGCCACTCATCCGCTCACCCGGCAGCTGGCTTAACGAGTTGCCAGCCGTTCTCTGGAGTCTACGCACCACGCCGAATCGGTCGACCAGGTTCACCCCATTCTTCCTCGTCTATGGAGCCGAAGCCGTCATCCCGACTGACGTCGAGTTCGACTCGTCGCACGTCGTGATGTACACCGAAGCCAAAGCCATAGAATCCCGCGAGGATGGCGTCGACCTGCTCGAAGAAGCACGCCTCCTGGCGCTCAGTCGCTCAGCCATCTACCAGCAAGGCCTGAGGCACTACCACAGCAAGAAGATCAAGCCCCCCGCGTTCGGCGAGGGCGACCTCGTCCTCTGACTCGTCCAAGAGCAGGCAGGCCAGCACAAGCTGTCCCCTCCATGGGAGGGCCCATTCATCGTGAGCAAGGCCTTGCGCGACCGCAACGCCTACTATCTCATCGACGCACGCAAGTCAAGGAAGCGCAAGAGGGACACCGCCGGTGAAGAAATGACCCGGCCGTGGAACGCGGAACTCCTCCGTCCGTTTTACAGTTAGCCGCACGTGCGTATGTATCGTCGCCTTTTGTAAACGCATGAAACTATGGGGTCCCCGAATGAGACTCGGGGGCTGCCTTTTGTCGACCAATTTATTGTGTCCCTATTTTCTTGCATCACTATACCACCGAACCCGACCACCGGTCCGACTCGCTCGACCCGGGGGCTCGGGGGCTGGCCGGCTCGGTCGCCACCCCGCCGCCTTACTTGGTGATTCCTGATAAAGTTAGGATGCCGCGGTCCCCCACTTCGCCCTAAAGCCACAGATCCAGCTTTGGCTGTCGGCTGGCAAGCACAACGGGCCAAAGCTCCTTTACGCTTCATACACTAAGTCAAAGGCTGCCGGGTCGATCAACCCGGCCCACCATTCATCAAATGAACAGCCGCACGACCTGCTGCTTGCCAACCAGCTTCGCCGGATTGCCGCCAGCCGGCCTAGTGGGTGTTTCGCTCGCGCTCAACGCTTCGAGGGACCCAAGTCCTGCGCGCTCCTTTCAAAGAACCGAGCTCCTTGTCACAGACCGGAGCCTCGGCCGGCTGACTCGCAGGGGGGGAGGTTTGAGAAAGGAAAAGCGCATGAAATTGGTCCAAAAACGGAAGGCAAAAAGCAAAAGCACCCACGACATCCACACGAGTATTTAAATAAAGGCCCACGGCCCGAGTTCATTACACCCTAAAACCCCCAGTGGGTGGGTGGACCTGCTATTTAACAAATTTTACAAAGTGTCTCAGGCATCTCCAGCGCCGCCTCGCGACGTCGACGGCTCTCCCCTAGCAGCCTTCGGGTCTAGCGTGGCGCCGGTGTCCTCCTCAGCACCCGTGTCACGGTAGACGCCCGTCTCCTCCGAGCTCTCCTTCGGATCGTGGAAGAGCAAGCCGTAGTCGTCGCCGTCCATGGCCCTACCGTCTTCCGTCCGCTCCGGATGGAACTCGTCGTGGAAGGCGAACTCGGCGATGTAGCTGGCCCGGGAGGCGATCCAGCTAGCTTGCTCCTGCAAGTGCTGCTCCGAACCGGCCCGCTGGCCCATCAACGCGTCCAGCTGCAGGTCCGGATGCCAGGACAGCGTGAACCGGAGCGCCATCTCAGCACTAGCACGAGCGGCGGAGACGCGCCACTCGTCAAGCCGGTCCGGCCCCATCTCCAGCCAACGCGCCAGGCGCGAGAAGCTGCTCGGTTGGACGGAGTCCGGCCATAGGGCCGCCGTCATCGCGGTACCGGCCTGGGACAACCGCCCCAACTGCGTTCCCAGGACCTACAGGCGGGCCTCAGTGGCGGCGACGATCTCCGGGAAGGTCCAGGCCACCCGCGGATCCATCCTGGACCCAACGACGTCGGTCGGGTCGCACTGATGGCGGACGGCTTCCTCCGCCAGCCGCTGCATCTCCGGGAAGGCCCGTGCCGCAAAGGAAGAAGCAAGTTAGAAGAAGAACAACAAGGAAGAAAGGCCGGATCCCGACCCGGCAAACGACAGAAAAAGCACTTACTGGAGAAGGACTCTTCCAGGTGTTGCGCTTCAAGCAACGTACCACGCCGCTCCCGTTCGATGGCGCGATCGCGCTCCTTGAGCGCCTTCTCCAGATCGGTCGCCTTGGCAAGGGCCGTCTTCAGCTCGGTGTCCTTGTCCCCGGCCGCCTTCTCGGCCGCCTCGCGGCGACGGGCCTCGTCCTGACGGGCCCCCTCAGCCGTGGCGACCTGCTCCCGCAGGCGACCCACCTCGGCCTGGAGCCGGCCCTTGTCATCGGCCAGCTGGCCGCGCTGCTGGTCCGCCTCCACCAGGACCTGCTGTGCCTCTGACACCTTGGCGGCTTCCACCTTAAGGTGCTCCACCTCGGCCTCGAGGCGGCTCTTGTGACCCACCAGCTGCTCATGCAGTCGGTTGGCCTCATCAAGAGACCGCCGAGCCGCGGCCGCCTCCGCCCTCGCCTGCGCTGCCTCGACGCTAAGACGGCCGGTGTCGGCAACGAGCCGGTCGTAGTGATGACCGGCCCGGAGCAGACGAGCCCGCCAGGACAGCACCTCGGCTGCGAAAAAGGACTCAGCAGAAGAAAAAGCAAAACTTAAGATTTGGCCCAACTATTACACAGTTGGCCCGAATCTCGGGGGCTACACCCAGTGGGTGCGCTAGCACGCCCCCACTAGAAAAGAGCACGAGAATACCTGCGGCGACGCGGAGCTCCTCCTCCTTGGTGGCAAGCCGCTCCTTGAGCTCCCGGTGCTTGCCCAGAAGACGATTGAAGGCAGCAACCCGGAAAGCGTCGAGATGCTGAAGAAAGCAGAAGTCAGAACAAGGCCAGCACTCTAAAGATTCGACCCAACTACTACGTAGTTGGCCCGAACCTCGGGGGCTACACCTAGTGGGTGCGCTGGCACGCCCCCACAAAGAAGAAATTACAAGAAAACTTACCAGAACGGCACGCTCTAGGTCACGCGTTCGCTCCACCTCGGCCTGGGCAAAGGCCTCCCGTCCGGCCTCGCAGGCGGCGACTGACGGAGTCCACCGCCGCCTCCTCCTGGGTTTGGGGCCCAAAGACAACGATGCCCCCGCTCCGCGCCGGCTGCGGCACGGCAGCTGGGCGCCCTCCCTGCCGGGGCACCAAGGCGTACTCCCCGCTGGCCGCTCGCGGCGCGGCCAGCACCTCCTCTGACGCCCCTCCCGGCGCCGACGACTACCCGGACGCCGGGACGCCCTGCGTCGCCATCTCCAACCCGGTCGTCGGGACGCCCTGCGTCGCCGGCTCCGGCCCAGCTGCCGGGGTGGCCTCCGGCACCGCCGCTCGCAGCGTCTCCTCCAGAACGGCGCCACCTCCACCACCATCAGCCCCCGCTCGCCCGACCACGTCGGCCCGCGGCGGGGAGTCGTCCGCCACTTCCACGACCGCCCGATCGAGGATCACCACCGCAGCCCAGCCTCCACGGCCACGCTCCCTCACCAGCAACGGCTCAAAGACCGTCGCCGCCACCATCGTGCCCTACGGCATCTCGCGCCAGGCCGGCTCCGCGCCGCCTCACGCCCATGCCGTCACCATGTCAGTCCAAGCACGGACCGACGTCGCCTTCAGCTCCGCCTCGGCTCGGTTCCTGTCCCGCCAGGCCACGTCTTCGGCGTCGTTCGGATCCAGGCCAAGGTCTGAGTCGGCCTGTTCCTCCACCTCAGCCTGGTCGACGAGGTCGGACTGGCTCCTGCAGAACTTGGCCTCTTCGGTGGCCGCGGCTTCCGCCGCCGCCCTCGCCAGCGCGATTGACGACCTGAACAAGAAGACAGAATAAGCAGAAAAGAAACAAGACTAGCTCAAGAAAAGAAAAGCTGAGAACAAATGAGAGACGAAGCTTACCCCGCCAAGATCGGGACGGGGGTTGGCCCCCCGTGCCCGCCGCTACGCTTCCTCTTGGCCGGCCTCCCGGCCCCGACAGGGTCCGCCGTGCACTTCGGGGCATGGGGTCGCGGCGCGACGCTGTCTTTCCCATGCAGGCGGCTCGGCGCCGCCCCATGCGAAGACCCGGCTCCGCCCGCGTCGCCGCCTCCCCCACCCAACGCCGCTACACCAACAACTGGCGTCAGCATCGACCGTTCCGAGCCGCTATCAGCAAGTCAAGGCACATGAAGAAAAACATGAGACTTACCCGCACGACGCCCAGCGCCGGCGTCGGACTCGGCCTCCTCCTCCCCGCCTCGAGCCGCGGGCTCCTCTGGCTCCACCAGCGCCACTTGCGACGAGGCCCAGGCGTAAGGATGCCGAATCGCGTTCAGAAGTACCACCCGGGTCGCGTCAGGACGGACGAGAAGGTGCACGGTGGCAAAGTAAGAAGACCAGACACTCACCTGCGGTGCCGGGTTCGAGCGGCTGTACGGTGCCTTGCCGAACTCCCAGTCCTCCCCAAGGTTGGCCTTGGAGATTTTGTTCACGCCGCGCGCGATCTGCGCCACGGACAGCCGCGTCGACCCCATGCGATTGGGGTCTTGAAGGCCGACCATCTCGCCGATGAGGCAGGAGCGCCCTTGAAGCGGAAGGACCCGGCACTTGATGAACGCGGCGAGGAGGTCGGTGCCGGTGAGCCCCTCCCGCGTCCTCATCACCGTCACCCGCTCGCAGAGGTTGATGATCTCCTGCGACGGGCGCCTGGGCGAGTAGCCCCAGTTCGTCTTCGCCTGCGGCTGTGCGATGGCGAAGGCCGGAAGGTTGATGCGATCCGCACCAAGGTTGCGGACGTAGAAGGAGTTCTGCCACTTCTTGGCAGAGTCCTCCAGCGGGATCTTGGGGAAGTCCGCCCCCGACCGCTTCGAGATGACGGCGGCGCCGCAGTCGGCGAACTCCCCGGCCGACGGGCCCTGATGCTTCAAGGAGAAGAAGCGCGCCCAAAGGTCGATTGAAGGCTCGACCCCCAGGTACCCCTCGCAGAGGGTGACGAAGCCGGAGAGCTGGACGATGGCGCCGGCGCCAAGATGGTGCGGCTGAAGCCCGAAGAACTCCAAGAACACACGGAAGAAGGTGCTCACCGGCAGCCCAAATCTGCGCTCAAAGTGCGTGAGGAAGACCACGCGCTCCTGCCCCTCGGGCTGAGGCCTCTGCTCGCCCCGCGGCAGGAGGACGCTGACGTCCGTCTCCCGCGGCAGGGGCCGCGTCGCCCGGAGTTGGGTGATGTCCTCGGCGGTGACGTTTGAGCCCATCCAGGAGCCCGATGGCAGCGACATGATCAAATGAAGAAGAAGAAGAAGAAGGAAGGTGGAAGGCGAAGGAGTTCTGCTTGGAGCAGCGGGCGCCGCAGTGCATCGGTTGCAAGGAGCAGAGCGAGAGCAAGGGGACAGGAGGGCACGAGCGAGAATAATGTCCGCCGCCCCCCTGCCCCCCCCCCCCAATTTATAACCCTCGGTTTGAACATGGGGAAGTGGGATCGTCTACACGCACCCGTTCCACTACCCCACAATAAGTGCGCACGTACACGCGCAGTAACTGCCCGGGGAAGAGCAACCGGCCCCCGGACGCCGCAATAAATCCGCGCGCTTGGGCCAAGGGCGCGTGGCAGTGGGCCCCAGGCCATCGCCCGGTCCCGTCATGCGCGTGTCCTGTCAAGCCCCTCCGACTTCCGGGCACCACGTGGCGCCCGCGCGAAGCCCAAGGGATTGCCCCAAGATTCGACGGACTCCTCGGTCCCCGCCACGGCCAGGATGCCACGATCCGGTTTCCGAGAAAACCAGCACGCAGTGGGTGTTGCCGGACCCGGCGCTCACAGAATCCACCTTGCTTAAGGGGGAAACCGCGAAGGCCCAGTCATCCGAAGACGGCGGACCTTCACATCTTCGAGGACTACTGTCGGTGGGATGGACCCCAGGCAGGCAACGGAACCCGGATCCTCTTCAAAAATGACGGGGTTAGCACTGCCCCTCAATATCGGCACGCGCTTGGCCAGGTCGCTCGACCCGGCCAAGCCCCGCAAGCCGGCCAAACGAGCCGTCCCGGCAAGACACGTCGACTCGGCCCCAACAACTAGCGCAAGACAACCGAACCCGGCACGACCAAAGCCTCCTCAACAAGCCAATGCCACCCATGGCGTGCTACGCAATCCAGCTGCGGGTCAGCTCCCGTCCCATCCAGGCCGTATGATGGGGACAAGACTTCAATCAATGATGACCGAGGCAATAGTGCCCCGCCCATGCCTCTGGTCAGCGGGTACGTAGCAACAGTGCCCCTCACCTACCCGCTGACCAGGGCCGGTGTGGCTACAGTGCCCCCGCCTTCACCGCTGACAACAACAAGCGGCGACTTGACGGAGAGCACTGTACGCGACTCGACTCGGCCACGCCCTGACGATCGACAAGACGGCGCACAGTCCCCCTAGGCATGCGGGGCCCGCACCTAGGGGAACCCGGCGAACCACAAGCCCTCAGCGGGACCCAGCCCGGGTCCCCGGACACCGACAATACGGACCCACCGACTTGCAACATTACCATTGTACCCCTGGGGGTTGACCTATAAAACCCCCAGGAGCCCTCATGCACACAGAGAGGCTCACACACAAGAGAACTCATTCCATCACACACACCTGGTCAGCAACACCCCAGGAGAGGGAACTGCCTAAGCCTTAGCCAGCTTCCTTCCTCCTCCAAATAGCTCCAGGAGCAACATTGTACTATCAATCATCCAACAACACTCGGCAGGACTAGGGGTATTTTCTCTCCGGAGAGCCCCGAACCTGGGTATGTCCGGCGTCCCGCGCCCGCTCATGCCAAACTCGCCTCTAGTGTCCACCAGCGCCCTCGAGCCTCCTCCTCTGTTTAGCCATCCCTTGGCATCTGCCGTGCGCCCACCACGACAAAAAGCAAGGAACAAGAATAAAATTGGGTTGCCTCCCAACAAGCGCTATCGTTTAACGCCCCTAGCTAGGCATGATGATTTCAATGATGCTCACATAAAAGATAAGAATTGAAACATAACGGGAGCATCATGAAGCATATGACAAGCACATTTAAGTCTAACCCTCTTCCTATGCATAGGGATTTTGTGATTAAACAACTTATGGGAACAATAATCAACTAGCATAGGAAGGCAAAACAAGCATAACTTTAAAACTTTAAGCACATAGAGAGGGAACTTGATATTATTGCAATTCCTACAAGCATATATTCCTCCCTCATAATAATTTTCAGTAGCATCATGAATAAATTCAACAATATAACCATCACATAAAGCATTCTTTTCATGATCTACAAGCATAGAGATTTTACTACTCTCCACATAAGCAAAATTCTTCTCATTCATAATAGTGGGAGCAAACTCAACAAAATAACTATCTTGTGAGGCATAATCCAATTGAAAACTAAAATCATGATGACAAGTTTCATGGTTATCATTATTCTTTATAGCATACATGTCATCATAATAATCATCATAGATAGCAACTTTCTTCTCATAATCAATTGGAACCTCTTTCGGAATAGTGGATTCATCACAAAATAAAGTCATGACCTCTCCAAATCCACTTTCATCGATATAATCATCATAAATAGGAGGCATGCTTTCATCATAATAAATTTTCTCATCAAAACTTGGGGGACAAAAAAATATCATCTTCATCAAACATAGCTTCCCCAAGCTTGTGGCTTTGCATATCATTAGCATCATGGATATTCAAGGAATTCATACTAACAACATTGCAATCATGCTCATCATTCAAATATTTAGTGCCAAACATTTTAATGCATTCTTCTTCTAACACTTTGGCACAATTTTCCTTTCCATCATACTCACGAAAAATATTGAAAAGATGAAGCGTATGAGGCAAACTCAATTCCATATTTTTTTGTAGTTTTCTTTTATAAACTAAACTAGTGCTAAAACAAGAAACAAAAAGATTCGATTGCAAGATCTAAAGATATACCTTCAAGCGCTAACCTCCCCGGCAATGGCGCCATAAAAGAGCTTGATGTCTACTACACAACCTTCTTCTTGTAGACGTTGTTGGGCCTCCAAGTGCAGAGGTTTGTAGGACAGTAGCAAATTTCCCTCAAGTGGATGACCTAAGGTTTATCAATCCGTAGGAGGCGTAGGATGAAGATGGTCTCTCTCAAGAAACCTTGCAACCAAATAACAAAGAGTCTCTTGTGTCCCCAACACACCCAATACAATGGTAAATTGTATAGGTGCACTAGTTCGGCGAAGAGATGGTGATACAAGTGTTATATGGATGGTAGATAAAGGTTTTTGTAATCTGAAAATATAAAAACAGCAAGGTAACTAATGATAAAAGTGAGCACAAACGGTATTGCAATGCTAGGAAACAAGGCCTAGGGTTCATAATTTCACTAGTGCAAGTCCTCTCAACAATAATAACATAATTGGATCATATAACTATCCCTCAACATGCAACAAAGAGTCACTCCAAAGTCACTAATAGCAGCGAACAAACGAAGAGATTATGGTAGGGTATGAAACCACCTTAAAGTTATCCTTTCTGATCGATCTATTCAAGAGTCCGTAGTAAAATAACATGAAGCTATTCTTTCCGTTCAATCTATCGTAGAGTTCGTACTAGAATAACACCTTAAGACACAAATCAACCAAAACCCTAATGTCACCTAGATACTCCAATGTCACCTCAAGTATTCGTGGGTGATTATACGATATGCATCACTCAATCTCAGATTCATCTATTCAAACCAACACAAAGAACTTCAAAGAGTGCCCCAAAGATTCTACCGGAGAGTCAAGACAAAAATGTGTGCCAACCCCTATGCATAGGTTCATGGGCGGAACCCGCAAGTTGATCACCAAAACATACATCAAGTGGGTCAATAGAATACCCCATTGTCACCACGGGTATCCCACGCAAGACATACATCAAGTGTTCTCAAATCCTTAAAGACTCAATCCGATAAGATAACTTCAAAGGGAAAACTCAATCCATTACAAGAGAGTAGAGGGGGAGAAACATCATAAGATCCAACTATAATAGCAAAGCTCGCGATACATCAAGATCGTACCACCTCAAGAACACGAGAGAGAGAGAGAGATCAAACACATAGCTACTGGTACATACCCTCAGCCCCAAGGGAAAACTACTCCCTCCTCGTCATGGAGAGCGCCGGGATGATGAAGATGGCCACCGGTGAGGGGTTCCCCCTCCGGCAGGGTGCCGGAATGGGTCTAGATTGGTTTTTGGTGGCTATGGAAGCTTCTGGCGGCGGAACTCCCGATCTATTCCGCTCCTCAAAGTTTTTAGCGTATATGGGTATATATAGGAGGAAGAAGTACGTCGGTGGATCTCTGGGCTGTCCATGAGGCAGGGGGCGCGCCCAGGGTGGGGGGCGCCCCCACCCTCGTGGGAAGCCCGGGACTCTCCTGGTCCATCTCCGATACTCCATGGGCTTCTTCTGGTCCAAAAATAAGTTCCGTGAAGTTTCAGGTCAATTGGACTCTGTTTGATTTTCCTTTTCTGCGATACTCTAAAACAAGGAAAAAATAGAAACTGGCACTGGGCTCTGGGTTAATATGTTAGTCCTAAAAATAATATAAAAGTGCATAATAAAGCCCATAAACATCCAAAACAGATAATATAATAGCATGGAATAATCAAAAATTATAGATACATTGGAGACGTATCACCACTCGAACCTGCACCTTGCCTCCATACCTTCTGGTTGCTGTTACGGCGTCTCGTCCCCCATGCAGTGGTGGCTGGAGCACACAAGTTCTTGAAGATCAGTGCCGAAGGAGGCTGGACTCCATCCCCATGTTCCTTAAATTAGTGGCCCATCATGCCACACACCTGGCACCAGTCTGGAAGGCGCTCGTATTTTACTGCAAAAATCTGCCGCTCCCCACCACGAATCAGCGACGTTGCTTTCTTCAGCGGTGCTTGCACATCAAGCCTGATCCTCACCCGGTAGAAGTTTCCCTCAAAATCGAAGGATGATGGTTCTGAGTCCACAAACTCACCCAACTTTGATGCCAACGCCTTCACCTTGCCATGATATGCTATCAGCAGATCAATGATCCTCACCCAGATCTCAAACTTGAACATCTCGATGGATGTGGGCTTAGAGTACCCATCATAAGGAACAATGATAACGGGGTTACCCCTGAAGTGCCACGGTCCCCCCCCCCCGGGTGACCCTCTCCCAGTCACCTAAACAGTTGAACTACATCTGGAATAGGTTATCTTCTAGGGTTTTGATTTTGACTTGTCTTGCTAGATCCCACGCAGATCACATGTTTTGAAAGAACCAGTAAGTACTGAAACCCTTGTCCATATGCACTCGCGCCAGAATCATCCACCCGAGTTCTTCCTCCGCGGGGGCATCGTCCTCTTCAAAGATCACGTCATCAAGATCCTCTTCCTTCAGGGCCAACTCTTGCATGATGTCCTCTAGCTTTCCCTTCCCCTTTGCTCCTGATCTAGAAGCCTTCGCACTGCTTGTCATGGTCTCGACTTGGAGATTGGATCGGTCTCACCAGGGAAACCGAACAGGTAAAGAAAACCCTAGCCCCACCTTGGCCCCGACGTCCTACCCGAGCCATAGGGCGGCCCGAGCAGATGCAGTCGGGGTCGTGGAGGGGAGGGGACAGCAGGTTCTCAACGTCGCCGCCGGCTGACGAGAGGAAGCAGTAAACCCTAGCTAGAGGGAAAAAGAAAGATTTGCGAGGGTTTGTCGTCGTACATTAGTGATCAAATGATTTCATGTTAACCGGCGCACAGGGCCGACCGAAAGGGGGGGGGAGCAGGGCGGCCACCCCGAGCCCCCGAAAAATATAGGAGCCCCTCCCAGGTTACGCAGTGTACACACTGGCCAGGGTAGTTGGGCATGCATCAGCTGGAGTAAATAATACGTTCGTCCTGCCTAGCCCAAGTAGTAATATTGGCAGGTCCCTCGATGGTTCGGCAAATCCTATTCGGCGCTTCAGGCGCTCGTTATAGTGCAATTCTCAAACGGGCACCTGAAGCGTTGGGCCAGCCCATTCTATTCTTCTTCCCGATATTAGAAATAGCAAAAATGTGGCGTTTGTCTAGAAAAAGCAAAAATGTGCGTACGCAAGGAAGGATTCGGACCCCTGACACCTTCGTTACCAGCGGTGAACTCCAACCACCAGACCAACACCACGCCGTTGTACAGGTACTTCGTTTTTTTATTTGTTCTTTAGTTCGGTTTATTCCTTTTCTTTTTAATCCTTTTTGTTTTCTTTACTGCGTGTTTTTTTAATTCGTGAACCATTTTTAAATAGATGATTTTCTTTCAAATTTAGTTACCTTTTTCCGAAATGAATGAACTTTTTTTTTAACATTTTTGGTGATCTTTTAAAAAAGTCAATGAGCTTCTTTTTAACTCCGATGAACTTTTTCAATTCGATGAATTTCTTTTAAATCCGATGAACTTTTTTCAATTTGGTGTTTTTTTTTCAAATCAGATGAACTTTTTTTCAAAATGGATGTACTTTTTTTTAAATCCGATGAACTTTAATCAGTTCAATGACCTTTTTAGATCCGATGAACTTTTTTCAGATTTGTGAACTTTTTCTTCAAGATCGATGAACCTTTTTTTTCATTTTTAATAGATCTATGAATTTTATTTTATTTTTCACGGATATATACAAAATTGTAAAAACCAGAGGCGGGTCTACTTCCTGAACCAGCAGCGCAGCATGGGCGAACAAAAAAGCCAGCGAGGCGACCAAAGGCGAACCTGAAGCGAGCGAGGGAGCAATTTTGTTAATGGGCCGTGGCCCGCTGATGGTTCGCTCGGTCGGTGGGTCGCTCGATGGTTCGCTCCTTCCTTTCTTCAGTCACGGTTGAGGTTCACCGGTTAGCCGTTGGCTTTTAAAAAAAACAGAAAAAACAAAAAGTCATGAATTCAAAAAATATAGATACATTAAAAACAACGTTCACAAACTTCAAAACATTGACAAACTTGGCAAAAAACAGCAAATTTGAAAAAAAAACTTCATCAATTATGAAAACAAACATTATTGAATTTGAAAATAGTTCATGAATTTTTGAAAAGAGTTCATCAAATTTGAAAAAAAGTTCATTGAATTGAAAAAATCTCATAGATTTTTTTAAAAAAGTTCATCAAAAATGGAAAAGTTCATCGATTTGACGAAAAAAATTCAAATATTTTTTAAAAAATTCATCTAATTTGGAAAATGTTCATCAAATTTCAAAAAAGTTCGTTGAATTTGATAAAAGCTCATCAAATTGAAAAAGTCCATCGATTTTGATATTTTTCATAGAATTTGAGAAAGTTCATAAAATTGTAAAAAATGTCATCTATTTTGAAAAAGTTCCTTGATTTGGAAAAAAATCATCAAAAGTAAAAAAAGTTTCATCGATTTTGAAAATAGCCCATCGATTTGAAAAGTAGTTCATCAAAATTTTAAAAAAATTCATCAATTTGAAGAAAAAGTTCACGTATACACAAAATCAATTAATCGAACCAGGAAGAAGAAAAAAACTGAAAAGGAAAAGGAAAAAAACAAAAAAGAGAAAATGGAAAACGAAGGAATAAAAGAAGGAAAAAGTTGCTGCTTAGCAGATCCCGCTTTGTGGCGGGGTGGTTAGACGAGCCTACCTGTGCGTCGGAGGTCGCAGGTTCGATACATGAAATTGGCGCTATTTCTTGTGGATTAAAAACACGGTATATGGGCCGAGCCCAGCTAACGCAACTGAAGGTGCTAGTTTGCAGAAAAAGTAATAACCGACACCTATTCGCAAAAAAAAAAAAACCGACGCCTGCAGCGCCAAATAGGGTTCGCCTACAGATTTGAGCATAGATGCTGAGCTGCCAGATCCAAAGTATTTGATGTGGTTTGTGCATGATGTTGGTCTGTTAGCCATGTGATGTTGATATAAAATTTGCTTTTGGTCCTTCCATGCTTGATTTGGTTTAAACATTGCATCAAAGTACAACCTATGACAAATGAGCAATTCCATTGTAGAGAATGACCATCCCAACATTCTTTGGGATTGAGCATGTCATGCGAATTCCAAGTCTGAATTCTGTGCACATCCGAACAACACAATTCGGGTTCAATACCAAAGTCACGGAGATTTGATATTGAGCCCAATCCAATTCCATGACGATGAATATCAACATCCAAACAGAGCATTAGAGGTCGTGACAGAAAACTAGAGATCATGAGAGAAAAACTAGGAAAGCCCGAGGAGACCCAGATTAGATGGGACACGGCTCGGCGCCGGAGCCGGTGGTGCACCAACGGCTGCGTGTGGTCTATAGATTTTGCGCCGGCTGCCGATCGACATTTTCCTACCCATACGTATTATGTTTCTACAGTTTGACTGCAATCTTATCATGTTGTAGATCTCAAATAGATTAACAATAAAGTGATGTTCTGTATGCTAATCATGGAGAGTAGCTTTTGCGTGAACTATGCGCGGGTAGTTGCCTCTTGATTTAGTCGTTTGCACGACTCATAAGAGCAACTTTGCACTATTTCTGAAAATCTGGAAGAATATTTCACGTTTCAATCATATCCACTTGCTCATTCATCTTAATTTCTCAGATATACTGCTATTTAAACTAATAATTTTACTATTAGTTCCCCCAAGAAATACTCTGCATTTTGGATTAAATTCTTATAGGACTATACATAGTCTCTTCAACTACCGCAGAACCTTTTGTACCTCAAGCATACAATGTTCTCTTATAGTTTTAGTACAGGTGACATCAAATACAGTTTGAATTTCTAAGGATGTATTGTGAATTGTGACATACTCCCTCCCCTCCGTTTCAAAATAAGTATCTCAATTTTATACTTACTTTAGTATAAAGTTGTACTAAGTTTAAGACACTTATTTTGAGACGGAGGAAGTACATACTCACCCTTTGTCTATTTTCTCTATTGGTTATAATATACTAGATGACCCGTTGCGCCAATGGCGCAAAGGCGGAGTGCAAGCCAAGTATTGTAAGAGTGTGCACTAAAATATGTAAACACAAAATGAAAGCATATATTTCTTTCATCATGGCTATTTCAAAAGCATACCACAAAGCAGTCTAAGCATCAAATAACCGACAGTTAAATGCACAGAATGATCTTAGAGGATTACATAAGATCCGAAAGGATGATAAACATAGAAGTCTTAGTAGACATCTATACTAATGCTAAGTTATATAACAAAGGGCTCTATACTAATGCAAGTTACATAACAAAGTGCTCTTGCAACTTGCTTATATTGAGTAAACGATCAGTCCTTTGGAAGTGCATTTGAAGGCGAAAGCATATGCTTGTCCTGTGTTAGATGACCCGTTGCATCCATGGCGCAAAAAGCGAGAGTAAGCCGAGTATCAAAATCATGCATATGAGATTGATTTAAAGCAGCTTAATAAATACTTACATTCCATTACATGATATCTTAAAAGAAAATACTCATATCACGCAAAAAAGGAAGAGCGAGCCCAGCATTCAAACCATGCATATTAGACTAATTTAGAACAAAGTTAATGAATACTTATATAGCTTAAAATAAAATATTCAAAACACTTGATAATAGCATACATTGATGGCTTTATAAAGTAAGCTATATTAGCACAGATTCATTGTGTCCATTAACTGTTGCCCGAGTCTTGTACCTGCCCGTTGCCCGAGTCTTGTACCTGCCGCGAGTAGGAAGGGAAGAATGAAGCCAAAAAATGATGAAATGATATGTTATAATAACAACAAATGATTAGAACAAAAGGCCAAGGCCAAACATCACCTTATCGTCAACTTAAGCATTTATTTTTGTGCATCTAAAATCCTACTCAATACCTAAGAAAAGGATGTCTTAGTAACATCCCAGGAGGACCAAGAACAAATGCAACAAGGGATTTCAAGAATACTGGCATTTCTCCATGCCCTGTGCCCACGTGGCTTGCTGTAACGAAGATCCTTTTTATCTCTAACATAGCAAGCACCTATACTATAGAAAATAGTTGCACAAAGTTGGAAATTGAAAACAGAAGTTAACACTCAAACAAAAAGGAAGAGAGGAGTTGACTTTTCCCCTAGCTTATTCATGTTTGTCACATACGACTTTCATTGCTGGGAGATAATCGTAAATAGAAATATGGTTCTTGTACCTACAAAAAACATGGCTCTTGTGAATCTCCAGCAAGGGCCTCTCTTCTAGTGAAGCCTCTATGTTTGTAATCTCGATTCTTTTATGTGAGTTCATTATATATCTATCTAAAATGAACAGTGCTAGGAGGTTATTTTAAAACTACATGGAAACATTAAATACCCTAGGTTTGCTTTTGACAATGCAATCGCAGACCTGTCGTATTTGCTTTATAACTTAAACAAAAGCAACTATAATGAAAATGCATTGGAAACAAATGCATATCTTCTGCATGGCATCCTCCCAAGCGAGAAATCATACTCTTCACTAAACCATAAGTGGGAATATGGGGTGGAGGTAGAAAAATTTGTAACCTGGACATATCAATCTGTAGCTTTTCCTTGCTCATTCTTTATGCACTTTCTTCTATCACAATGACCATCTGAATTTCGAACACCATGTCAGCTTCCTCTGCTCTAACCCCGTGGCCTGCCAGCATCGGATGCCACCAAAGCTGATCCCTGCCTACCAGGACACCAGAATTATAATATGAGAAGATAGTATAAGAAACAGAAAGAAAAAAATTGGTTAATCATCCCACAATGCTACTAAATTCCTTGGCTCGGCTTCTCTCGCGCTCGCGCAGGCGCCGCCGGCGGCGGCTAATCTCCCTCCTCCGGCCACCTCAGGCCCAGCCAAGAACAGATCCGGGACCCTCCCGGCGTCCTCTCTCCATCCATCCCCAAGCCCGGCGCCGTCGCCGGCCCTCTCCCCGCAGAGGAGTTCGAGTCAGGCCCTCCCCCTCTTCCTGTCCCGCTCCCGTGCGGCCGCGCCGGGCCGCACCGGGGCGCCCCTGCGGGCTCGAGCAGGCCCCCCTGCGCCTCCCTCTCCTCTCGCCACCGCCGGAGGCGTCGCCAGGCAAAGCCCTGGCGGCGCGGCGGCGGTGGGACCCCCTCGGTCGCCGTTATCGAGAGCGGGGGCGGCGCTGCTCCGCTGCTCCAGGCGGTGATGCTGCGGGAGGGTGATAGCTGGCCGTGGCTGGGCGTGCTCGGCTCGGCTGGACTTGGTGCTCTGTCGGGCGCCACGACGGGCGGTGGAGGATGGATCTCGGGACGGCGGCCCCAGGACGGTGGTGGGCGACGACGGCTGCGGTGTTCACGCACGCGAAGCAGTGGCCGTGGTATGCCAGCCGGTCTTCGGTCGTGGGGTGCGACTGCTGGTGAAAACCATGCCTGACTGCGTTCGGGGTGACGATGGCGGCGTCCACGGGCGTCGTGACCCTGCTGAGGGCGTCGTCGCTGCAGCTTGTCTCCTGACTGAGTTTCTGGCTGTGGGGTCTCCTGGATGGCGCTAGTCCAAGATGGTGGCTGACGGTGTTGCCGGGGCGGCGGCCCCGGGTTCGGTGGTGGCGGCTTCGGCCAGGGGGTGGTGCGTGTCTGGTCGCGGTGGATCGTGGGATCCCGTGGCCAGAGTGAGGTCGGTCTCGGCAGAGGTGGTGGTTAGTGGGCGGCGGTCCGTGGTGGCAGGTGGTCGGCACATCTCCGGGAGAAATCCTTGCTCCGGTCTTCACCGGAGCCGACAACGGCGGCGCCTGCGGCTGCCGCGATCTTTCTTGGAAGCGTCGTCGTGGAGGTGCTCCTCCTTCAACCCATGGCTTTGGCTCCGGAGGGAAACCTCAGATCCGCTGGACCGGGCGATGGAGGCGCCATAGCGTCTTTCTCCTCCTTGGGGGCATTGTCTCGGAGCCGGCTACGACTGAGAGACTGGTGGATGATGGCATCTTCGCCGTCGATGGCGGCATCTTCGCGGCGTGGTTTGCTGAGGCGGGGCGCTGGTTTCTGTTTGGCAACGATGATGGCGTCGAGAGGAGCTTGGGTTGCGGCGTGGTCTTCGGTAGTCGGTTCTTCCCGGCGTGTCCGAGGTGCTCTTCCGTGGTTGCTTGGTTGCTTTGAAGTCGGAGCTGCGATGGAGCGAGTCCAGGTGGTGACGATGACAGACACTCGGCGGTCGTTTACGGAGGGCACGGTCGGCGCAAGTCCTGCATATTTCCCTTCTGTTTCTTGTCGTCGAAGTCGGAGCTGTCAGTTGCTTGCGAGTGTGGCCATCTGTTGACATGTGCCGTCGTGGATTCTGTTCCATGTTGGTGGCCAGGTTGACCGGTGGTACCCATGTCATGTGGGTTGTGTTTTATCGGTTTTAGCCCGATTTTCCATTAATTAATCGAGCAATTCTCTTCTTCTTAATCAATGAAAATGGCAAGTCTTTTGCCTCGTTTCAAAAAAAAAAAATCCTTGCCTCAGTTAAGGTGCTTTTCAACACCATCACCGAACCCGGAGTAAACTGTGCCCATCTCAGCAGCTGCCACACACTGGTGCCAGCCACGCGACAGCAGCGGCGAGGAGGCCGGCAGCATACTTGAACGTTCAAAGCTGTTCAAAGCTCTTCAGGTTGTCTATCTATCTTAAATTCCTCTCTTTTACCAAAAGTTAGACACGACCGAAAAGTCAAAGAAACAAAGTTCTTCTGGTTGTGTATCTCTTAGATTCCTCTCTATTTTCTTTAAAATTAGATGCGATCGAGAAGGAAAAGAAACTAACTTTGTGCACTGTTTATACACGCCAAGAGGAGAAAATATATAGAAGAAGTAAAACCAATTAGAGTAGCATATAGGTTTATAAATATACAAAATTGTCGAGCATGAATTTCCATTTTACACTTTGTCTAGTAGATTAAGTATATAACAAAGCAAACAGTAAATATGCGAGCTCAGTGTCGCTTGTTGGCAAGTAAACGGAAGGCAACCAAAACTGAAGATATACATGTTCTGGACAGGACAGTGGTTGCTTCTGTTTGTTGCTGGCCTCTTCTGTCCAAGGCTACGAATCATATGGTCAGCAACTAAAACAACCATGAATTAATAAATTAGTTAACTGTAATTAACAACAATAGACTTCACATATGAATCCAAAATGGCAATGAACTACCCGCAAAAAAAGGGCAATGAACAGAGGAGACGTATATATTTCTTCTCTACAGATTCTTATAGCAACAAAAGCATTTGTGCATAGAAATAAGTGCCTTTCATTGAGCTTTTCAATTCAGCACACATGAGCAATTAACTTTCAAAATCCTAGAATAATAGAGGCATAGGTAGGAAACACCAACCTGCAATAGATGTTACATAGAGAACTTTTCAGTTCAGCACACATGAGTATTTAACTTGCAAAATCCTAGAATAATAGAGGCATAGGTAGGCGGTAGCTGCAGTGAGAAAGAGAGGAAACACCAACCTGCAATGATGTTGGATAGAGAAAATAAACAAGAACGACCCAGCAGGAGCATATCCACAAGCCAATGGGGATAACTGAAAGTAGCAATTTGTGAAACATAACAGAGAAAGTCCAATCACTAAGTTGCATAAGAACAAAGACGACAAAGGAATATTGTGAGATTGATCTTGGCTTACCTTCTGCCAAGGACAACGTCGACGGCACCGTTGACCACCGCTTCGCCAGCAGCGCACCAGCGCCGCGCCTGCTTCAGCAGCTGCTCCACTCATCCTCGGCGGCGCCACAAAGAGAAAAAACGAAAAAGAGGAATCAGGGGAAGAAGCAGAGCAATGAAGAGGAGAAGAGGCAGCGGAACATATTTTAAAGTGCTTTTGCCTCTGGTTTAAGCACAAAAAGACATGCAATGCATTAGTCTGAGTGTACTATCTCAACCGTTTCTCTAATAAAAATAAAGAAGGTATACAGAGAGAATAATATTTAGTAAAGCACATATGCGTATATAATTTGCTGATTTCATGATGATCATGCCCCTCTCAGAAAGAGTAATATGTATGAAGCAGGCGTATATTATCTAATTCTAAGCAAGAAAGCTTGGATAAAAAAAACGCTAGTAGCTTATTTTAGATGATTTGTTGTAGCGACCACGGCACAAATAATCACTTGAATCTCGGACTAACTGTAAGCATAAAGTGGGATTATATAATCCTCGTCTTTTGTTTTCTTTTCTTCTCGAACGACGCAGGAGAGCTGCTTGTCATTTCATCTCTGACTAACTGTACAGACATTCATGAAGTCAGGTATATTTGTTCAGCAAGATCCCTCCTAGACTCTCAATCGGGGTATACTTTTCAAATACAATCAAAAAAATATTTGCAAGCATGAAAAGAATTCATGGCCTCTGACACACTGATCAAGAAACCAGAAAAACACTACACTGAACAATACTTTTTGTTAGACCTCAAGTCCAGAACCGTCATCAGGTGTCCCTTTCCTTGCTGCACCCATGACCTAACCAACCATCTAAGGAAGCAACTTCTTTCTATTATTGGTCCCCACCACTGAAACAACAACCAATGTTTTAGCATGCCAATTATTTATGAAGTCCCCGAATTCTTGCTGATTTGATCCCAAACTCAGCTCCAGGTTCGGTGCGGTGCGCTGGTGTCGGCGTCAGGCGGCGTGCTGCTGTGTCGATGCGTCTCCGTGCTCCTGTGTCGGTGCGTCTCCCTGGATTCCAGGCGAACGACAGGGCAACGTGCGTTGCCTGGGCTTGGTTGGGCAGGCCCTAGTGGTGGTTGCGTGCTGCTTGCTGGGTGGGCTCAGAGCTACCTGGGCTGGACGTTAGTCATTCTTTTTTTTCCACTAATCCGTAATATATAATATATATACTGCATATATACTATGGGCCCCCTTTTAGTCTGGGCCCCGGGCCGTCGCACCTCTCGCACTGGTCCAAAGCGGGCCCTGTATGAAGCAAAACCACAACAGCTTAATCTCCCAAGAGCAGGATCGTAACATACTTTCAGAAAAGCGCAGTCCAGATCATACACTCATGAATAAGTGTTTTGGTTTTCAACTGCCACAATGATATCCCCCCTACCGCAAGCCCCTGCCTATAGCTTTAAACTGAACCAGCAAGTTAGCATGTCATTTATTTACAAAGTAATGCTTAGCAACCTAATTCCCCAAAGGCAGGAGTCTAGATAATTTCAGAATGTGCGTTTAGATTATCTTTTCTATTACCAATTCTGAACATGGCACAACAGTTTAGCTCTTGTTATTTAAGCTCACAGTATCTAAATTGAGAATTGCTCACATGTCATGAATTTTTTTTGCAGTCATAATCCCAGTAGGTTTACTTGCACATTAGGAATGCTAGTAGCTTACTCTTTCTGTATTCTGAAAGAAAACAAAAAAACAGACATTAGAAACGTCCAAGTAGCACCAAAAGAATAAAACAGGGGAGGTTAGAAAATACTCAAGCATGAGGATGGATGGGTAATTATCAAACAGAAACAAAAGGGAAAAAGAAAAGCAAGAAGCTCCCTTCTCCCATTCTTTTTTGTTCCCTTTCACTTATATACATCACAGCAACACACATGCACTTTAACTATAGAAAAACATAATTCCCAATTGAGGAACAAAGTTATATTACAGCACCACATTTTATAAGCACTATACATCTATAGTGACCTTACTTGGGTATGACCTAAGTAGGCTTGACATTCACCATGATTCATACACACAATGTGCTACATCTGAGATAGAACATGAAAATGCAAATGGAGAAATTCTCCATTTTTATGGTGATCCATTAATCATAAGCAGGCATTTATAGTTCAACTTCTGACATTGTGTACTGTTTGGAGGTATAAATAAGGAATAGAAAAAAATAAGAAACAGTGACTTAATTAGTCTTTAACTAATATTTGAAGGTATAAATAAGGAATAGAAAAAAATAAGAAACAGTGACTTAATTAGTCTTTAACTAATATTTGAAGGTATAAATAAGTAGGCAAATTGGTATCCAATTGCCGGCTTGAGTTTCACACTTCAAGACCACTTCTTTCCATGGATTTTAGGCATTAGATAGTTGGTTGATTTCAAAGTTTCTTAGATGAATTGAAAGGAAAAAGGATAGAGCAGAAGAGGAATTAATCAGGTAGTGGAGGAGCTCACCAAGAGTTTAGACCTGTCGATCTAGCCGTGTGGACGTTGGATGTAGAAATAGAGAACATGCCTGCTCTTCTTCTTTCTCCCACATCACCAAATCAGAGGAGGGAAATAAAGCCCAGCAGTAACTTCAACTGGCACCTGGAGACGGCACAGTGTGTGTGCGCACTGAACAAAACCTAACCGTAAAGCAGAGCAATTGCTATCCGGTCAGCCACAATCTCTGATGGGGGCGTGAGCATACCGAGCATGGTCGCAGCAGTCGCCTTCGCGGTGGTAGAGGCGCAGCTCGGGGCTGAGGACCTCGCCGGCGTGGGTGACAGGTCCACGCGCTCGCGCTGGAGCTCGCCCTCGGCCCTCTCCCGTCTGTCGCCTTGCTGCACCTACCTCTTTCTCCCTCTCATCTGCTCGAGCGTCGCCTCTTCTTCCTTCTCTCTTCCTCTCATCTGCTCGACCGTCGCCTCAGTCGCCCTTTACTCGTCTCCCCTCCAGATTTCACTGGTCTGGATCCGGAGGCAGGGAAGGAGGAGAGGAAGAGGAGGAGGTCGCCCCGGCTGCATCGAGCGCCAGAGAAGAGGCCCGGAAGAGAAGGCGGCGGCGCGGGAGGCCCTGAGGCAGAGGGTCGTGGAGCAGGGGAGGCCGGACGACGCGAAGAGGATGGCGAATAAAAGGAGACGTGGCTGGTGCCGCTAGTTGGGTGCACTAGCTCATTCTTTATATGTTCAATTCCTCGCTCTACTTTCGAGATCACACTGACACATAACCTAAATGTATACTGGAGATATGCACATTCCAGATTAAGCTTTGCTACATTCACGGACAGTTACGGGGCATTACGGGGCTGGGTGCCCAGCCCACCAGTTAAATCAGGGATGAGGGGAGAGGCGGTTAATTAGGAAAAGAAGATTAATTAGGCCAATTAAAACAGGACAGCTCAGCAGGCCCGTGAAGTCCGTGAGCCAGGAGTCCGTGCGTGTAGCATTTTTGTTCCAGATTATAGTCATGTTGTTTATATCAAGGGCCCCAAAATTTAGATTCGCCCGCCCTGGACTCCTAAAATCTCAGGACTGGCCCCTTCCGGCGCAACATGATTCTGTTATAAGGCTTGTGCTAATGAGTGAGGCTAGTCCGATTACAAGCCGCACGTTGGGCCGCTTCTATTCGAGCCCAGCATTTTTGTTCCAGATTAGTCATGTTGTTTATATCAAGGGCCTTAAATTTTAGGTTCGCCTGCCCTAAACTTCTAAAATCTCAGGACCGGCCCTTCCGGGGCAACATGATTCTGTTATAAGGTTTGTGCTAATGAGTGAGGCCAGTCCGATTACAAGCCGCATGTTGGGCCGCTTCTATTCGAGCCCAGTAATGCCGAGCATATCGCATCGTGCAGTAGCACCGAGCTGTTTACTCCGGGACGTCCGCATTCTGCGGCAGAATGTCGAGCCTTCGCATAGGCTAGTCCCTGGACTGGGCCGGCCCACGCAGGCAGCGAGCGCCGTAAAAAACAAACAGAAAACGAAGTGCTTCGAAAATGATTCGAGCACGCGACCGCACCCCTGTAGACGAAGGTACCTAACCACTACACCTGATACGTGTTAGTAGCAAAACGGCAATTCAAACACATTAGTACAAGCAACATCGGCTGGGCGGATTATTTTCCTTTTTTTGATATTTTCTTGTAAGTTCAATTTTTTTAAAAATTCCGAACATTTTTGACAGCACAGAAATGAGTTTTAAGAAAATGTTAGCAATTTTTCGAATTGGTAACAAAATTTTAAAATCAGTACCAAATTTGAAGTTGTGAAAAAATATTCAAAAAAGGAACATTTTTTTTAAAATTATGATCAATTTTGATAAAACGAACAACTTTTTAGAAAATGTGAACAACTTTTTGAATTGTGATTTTTTTAAACAGGAACATTTTTTGAATGT
Organism: Triticum urartu; assembly: GCF_003073215.2. Lineage (NCBI taxonomy): Eukaryota > Viridiplantae > Streptophyta > Magnoliopsida > Poales > Poaceae > Triticum > Triticum urartu. The sequence continues at coordinate 618,562,187 of NC_053028.1, forward strand.
GTGAACAAATCTTGAATAAATAGGGATATTTTATTAATTCCAAACAATTTTTGACAATCAAGAACAAGTTTTGACAAAATGCAAACAATTTTTTAATTTTTGAACACATAAAAAAAGAAATTCTTTGAATCTCTGAACACTTTCATAGACAAGACCATTTTTTTACATATGCGAACAAAAGAATTGAAATTGCAGAAAATGTTTTTGCGAAACGTGAAACATTTTTTGAAGTTGCAAACAAATTATGAAATTCCGAATAAAATATTAAACCACGAACATTTTTTGGAATTTTTTAACAAATATTTGAAAAATGGAACATTTCAAGAAATTATGAACAAAAATTGAAACCACGAACATTTTTCAAATTTGTGAACAAATATTTGAAAATGGAACATTTAATGAAATTACGAAAAAAATTGAAACCGCAGACATTTTTTGAATTTGTGAATAAATATTTGAAAATGGACTTTATGAAATATCTAACAAAAATTTGAAACCACGAACATTTTTTGGATTCCTGAACACTTTTTCAAACTCGAACATTTTTGAATTTCAAACCAAAATTTGCAAATGCGACATTTTATGTAATTCTGGAAGTTTTTTCGAAAATATGAACATTTTTAAAATTTGTGAATAAATTTTGAAATACATGAATATTATTTCAAATTCAAAACATTTTTATTTTGTGAACATTTTTTAAAACAATGAAATAAGCAAGAACGGAAATGAAAAAACAGCAAAAGAAAAAGAAAGAAAACAAAAGAAGAAAAGAAAAAAAACAAAGAGAAAAAAAAACAGTTCAGGGAACCTCCTAGAAGGTTCCCAAAACCAGAAAACTGGGCTGGGAAACTCTAGAAAGTTCCCAAAACCGGATACACTGCAACACGTTAAATGGGCCGACCCAAGTCATCACTCGATCGACAGGGTCTGTGCGAAAGGTTGACAATTTGACACAGCGTGCATCAAATAGGATATTCCGTTTACTCCTGTCTGACGCTCGTTAGCGTCAAGATGTGGAGCTTTCGCTGAAGGTAGGTGCAGATGGGCCGGCCCATTTAGAGGTCAGAAGTTCGAGCGCTTTAAAAGGATCGCCAAAAATTAAACCAAAGAGAAAAAATGGTTCAGGAACCTCCTAGAAGGTTCCCAAAACCAGAAAACTAGGCTGGGAAACTCTAGAAAGTTCCCAAAACCGGATAGGCTGCAACACGTTAAATGGGCCGGCCCAAGTCATCGCTCGATCGGCAGGGTTTGTGCGAAAGGTTGACAATTTGACACAGCGTGCATCAAATAGGATATTCCATTTACTCCTGTCTAACGCTTTTTAGCGTCAAGAAGTGGAGCTTTCGCTGAAGGTAGGTGCAGATGGGCCGGCCCATTTAGAGGTCAGAAGTTCGAGCGCGTTAAAAGGATCGCCAAAAATTAAACCGCCCAACCAGGGATCGAACCTGCGACATCCCCGCTCGGGAAGTCTTGAACAAATAGAGCTAATATGTTCTACTGGTTTTCTAGCAAAGAGAGAGCTTAAAGTACCAGACAGCTTTTGAATTTTTTTGAACAATTCACGAAAATCGAGAACAAAAGAAAAGAAAATTATGAACAAAATTTTACAAATGCGAAACCCTTTCTAAAACCATGATTTTTTTTAAATTCAAACAAACTTTTCAAACATGAACAATTATTGAACACTTGAACAAAAAATTCGAAATTCCAAAAATATGAACAAACTCACGGTATGGAAAGGGCACTACATCTACACCTAGCTTGGTCCCCGGCAGACCTTGATTATTTCTTCTTTGCACAATGATGTTAGTAAACAATTATTCACACATTAGAGGCTTGCAGGTTTATCAAATTGATAGAGAGTTTGCCAAATCACAACACTCTACTCTAATATAGGGTTACCATCATCTTGTAAACTACATACTCCACTGATGTTCTAATCTGTCCACATTGCTTATGCCAAATATCCTTGAGCAATGGAAGCAAATGCTTTTGTTTCATCAACGAGAACATTGGTTCTGAAGAGGTGAGGGTGCCATTGGTCCATGGAACAACTAGCATGTTGTTTCTAGATGCTTTTGTTCAATTTGAAGTTGTGGTTGGCTTCTCATGGTCTGACTCGATCCATTTTATTTTGAAGAGCAGATTGTCACTCTCCAACAAAGGCTATTTTGTTTTCTATGTTTATCATCAACTGTCTATGTTGCTTGTCCTAGGGACGCATACGTGCGCGTCACAAGCATACCAGTAATCTCTGATCAAGGCACAAGCTATTTGCACCGAATTCTTTGGGCAAACCCTTATCTTCACATGAAATAAATGACCTGGAGAAGGGCCTCTTGTCCAGTTCAATGCAGCATACGAGATGCTCACTACCTTGTTGCGTCTAGTGGGGAAGTTGTGATTGTATCGTGTGCTCCCGTGATAATGACAGGTTGTGTTTTCAGGTTCTTCAAGTTGGACATGGAAGCATTGGAGTGATCGTCCCTCGATGACTAGGAGCTGGATCATACCAACCGCTTCCTTTGCAGGGGTCTGCCTATCGGGGCGAAGGAGGAAGGCAAGATGAAAGTCACTATGGCCAACCAGTCACGACGCGCAAAAACGACCGAGTGCCTTAGCTCCGCCTGGGCCGTTCATACCGTGTAATGGGCGCCGCGTGCTAGGAGCCAGGACAATGTTATGTGTGCATGTACTTTGTATGTATGTCTTGCAAACATGCAATGTAGTTCTTAGGAACCTGGACCTGATGAGGTCTCCTGGTCTCTTCATAGTAAAGGAGCCTTTATACTGTTATAAACCCTTATACCAGTGGTTGCAAAAAGATATTGCTGGCGCTCACAATAGATAGATTTGGTGTGTGGGAATTCCTTTAAAGATTGAAGTCTTTGTATGTGGCAGCTCTTCCTTGATTTTGTGCTTTCCAAGGATAATATATATATAAGCGAAACTAGGGTGGCTCCCCTCTTTGTTACTTTTGTAATGATGTTGAAACCGTGTGTCATTTGTTCATCGATTGTCATGTGTCCAAGCTCTTTTTGTGATTCTTAACACTCATTGTTGCCCCTCTTCTCTCGGGAAAGCTTTCTCGTGGTTTTATGCTTTCCTCCTCGGTGGGGATTGCTGCTATTTGTTGGGCTATATGTATCACATCAAATAGAGCCACCTTTGATGAACATACCATGCGTTCTCCTCTATAAATGCTCGCTGCTAACTTCTTGGAGAGGTCTCCGAAAAGGGTAGGATCAAAAGATGCTGAAGTTGGGTACTTCATGGTTCATGGGGTACTTCACGGTTCATGCATAAAGCTTTGGAGCTGGCGCACATTTAGGCTGGAGTAGCAGATCTTCATCTTGCTGGAAATGGAGCGGTTGTTTTGTTGTGTGCATGGTTCCTACGCTGAACTTATAGTCGTGCTTGTACTATTAGGGTTTTGCGTCATAGTAGGCGTTTTGAGTGTGGGACACCTAGCAGCGGCTTTCGTAATAGTGCATTGAACTCACTTTTCTCTCTTTCTTCGTCTCCTACAATGTGTAAAAACTCTGTATTTCCGTTGTGAAATGGAAAGGGGAATGGCCTGGTTCGGAAAAAATGTACTCTGTATGTATGAATGACTCCATGTAGGTAGTGGGACGCCATCCGTGTACGTATGGTGTTGAGCCGACTTATGTGATCCATTAGGTTGCAGGAGATTGCGGAGGCCAAGATTGCCCTAGGTTGCATTGATCAGTCAAGGATTGAAGCGTATACTGCAACTCAATTTTGAGGCAAACTATTAATTGGTGACCGAGTTCCTCATTACCAGCGGTGCACCCTGGCCTCACCTCTAATCTTCCTAAATAATAGAGTGCATGTAGTTCTTGATTGAAGTACGGCCGTGACATATACCCCAAGTGTGTCTGGAAAACATGCATCTTCCTCGGCATGAGATCATGCGTTTTGATTCAGCTCCTGCAGCAACATACTATCTGTTGATCTTTCAGGCCTAACATGACAACGGTCGCCATGGGAAGCGATCAATCCATGAGGAAAAAAAGTGTAATTCAATCATGCGGGCCAGGGATAACCCATCTCCCCCAACCCTAGCTTTTGCTGCTACCATCTCCCCTCCTCGTTGGCAGCTACGCGTCGATCGTTGCTAACGGCAGCGGCTTGCCCTCCTCAAAGTGCTAGGTGGGCTCGTTTCTCCCTTTTCCTTGGTGGCGCGTTCCTCTAGTGATGACATGATCTAGCAGCAAGATATTGACTATTCTTACTTCGGGTAATGACTAAGAACCACGCTACCATAAAGATGAATTGGGTATACATATGTTTTACTTGAGTCCAAGAAACATGGAGTTTGCATATGTTGACTAATATGGCATTACGATAACTATTACATCTTTGGATGTTTGTCTATTTTTTTATTAAGGAGCGGAGCTAATGCCATACGTTCACAAGAAGTCATTTTGCAATGTATTAAAGGAGAGTTATGTGTTCACGTGACATATTTGTATGTTAGTAACAATGTGTATATGGTATTAATGGTGTGGTTGCGTATTGACGTGCAGGTGCATATGTACATTCATCATGTGTGTTGTGTATTTAATTACATGTGGGTGCGGATTCTCATCTTACCATTATCTCACATGAATATCTAATTCAGTTGTTGTCATTTGTTGGTAGTCAAGTCTAAAATGTATTAATAAACGCTTGCATCTTGAGCTAAATTTGGACTTGTGCTAGCTTTCAGTTGTTTGACGGGCATTCCTCATGTTCTCATTGAACTAACAAGGTCTTATTTGTGTTAATAAAGTGCAATATAATTTGAAAATTCATATTCCTCCGGTTCACCAATAGAGGGTGAAAAATGACATGTTTGTTGTTCAATAAAAAGCACTAACTACTCAATCAGAATGAGAAACATTAGAAAGATTTATTGTATTATTGAAACAAACTTCATGAACCAATACCCTAAACATGAAATACTTAATGATTTTCCGAATGTGCTTAACAAAATATACAATCCACAATTGCACCTAATGGAAATGTAACATTTTATTCGCTTGATGTAGCGTTCAAAGGTAAATACTAATTGGCTTCTAAAGAAGTCCTTCAAACCATGAATGAACATAACCATCATTCCCGTTGGCAGAATTTGGCGGTGCATTGACAAACTCATCATAGTCCATGTTATATTGGCCTACATTATTGCCATTATGTCCCAAATAAGCATCCATCCCTAGGTTCCCATTGTAGTGTGGTTGGTTCGATGGAGTGTAGGCCAAGGTACCATTGCTAAAGGATTCACCGGCGGAGAAGTCATTGCCATTGGGGTAGAACAACTGTGGGGGGCCCTCCACAATGCTCCCAATGGTTGAGTTAGTGATTGTGTTGTTCTGTGGTGGCTCCATTGAGTTGTAAGAACTTGGATAGTTCTGAAGGTGTGGAGGTAAATCTTGTACAGGATCAGGAATGGGTTGTACGAGGGATGTCAAATGGGAACCCAAAGATGGTGGTGCTGACTGAAATATTTGTGGTACCTGCACATGAAAAGGTAGTATGATTTGCGGTAAGGAGATGTGTATAGTTCTAATCATGTAGCTGAAGTTGTGGTGGTAAATCTTATACCTGATGAACAACTGGTTGTAGGTGGGACGTTAAACGAGGTGCTAAAGGTGGTGGTGCAGACTGGAGCGATACCTGCATAGGAAAATGTGGTTCCATCGTGTCTTGTGGTTTTGATGGTAGTGGAACCGACGACAACACTTGAGGTGGAATACAATGAGATGACGATGGTTGTTGGGATGAAAGAGGAGTATTCAAGTAATCACATGATGGGCCTCTTAGCATCAACTCATTCGTTGGTACGTTTGGACCACCCGTCTTGGGTTCACTTATAGGATGAAGTGGAGGCATACGACGTCTAATGTCCTCCCGGACCCACAAAAGTTCATTGAAGAGCTTGTTAAGATCTTCAAGACTAAGATCTTCTTCCTTGGAGAAGATAAAATTTGGTACAATACCTGGGTTCTCGTCTTGGATATTTTTGATATGCTCGAGGGAGAGTTCTGCTCTCTTCTCATGTGTCACACTTTCCATGTCCAACCGAGCCACCTCCCCCTGCAACATTCTAATCCTAGCATTAGTTGCCTCATCAGCCAACGGCTCGACAAGTGGACCTCCTGATAAGAAAGCTTCAACTATGGGTGCCGCTGATGGCGTCCCAAATGAGTGCATTATTCCAGACTCCATCTCCAAGACGACAGCAACCCTCACGCCCGTGAGGACGGAGAGGTCACATGCCATCTTGTACAAGCCATCACGTCTCTTGGAGAAGGTGATGCCACGTTCCCTTTTGTCCTCGATGAAACAAATACCCTCCCTCTTCTCTCTCCTTGGCATATTAAGTTAGAAAACTCGAGGACTTATTACTATAAAAGGTAAACTACAAAAATGTACTAATAGGTAGATGCTTACTAGTGTTGTTGGCTAACTATGGGTGATTGTGAGATATAAGGAGATGAACTCCCTTTATATACGAAAAGGGTTGTGAACATGAATGTTTAGCTCACTCCTTATCCAATTATTCACATTAATTAAGATCCAAAATTAACCGTTTGTTATTTGAATGAGTAAAAGTTTTCGAGTCTTCAATGGGCACCAAGATATGTAGTCAACAAAATGCTGATTTATGGTTGCCATTATTTTTTGCTAAAACATAACATAAGCGAGGACATGCTAATTTGGAACCATTATTGAGTTTTTACGCGAGGCATTCACATACAATAGAATTTTATTTAATTGCATAACCAATGGTTATCCATTTCTTTAGGTTATTAATTGTGCACCCAATTTATCTTGCATACCTTGGTATTGCATTAATTACATCCCAATCCTCCATTGAGAGCAATGTAGTCTATACCTGACCATGAAATACATAAGATGCTAATAGAAGGCGAGGGAGTTACTTTCAGCCTATGGCGCCTCTACTAGATAGGCGTACGACTAAATCATATTTCCCTACAAGGGCACCATGACTTTGATATGTATATGTGCTTCATGCTAGTACTTCTGTTCCTTGTAGTGAAGCCCGTCAGGATATGCTTTAATAATATCTACATTGTTGATGAAAGTAACCAAAGTAAATTAAGTGGGTCAATCAACCCAAGTAAACAGAGTTTTACACATGATGCAAACCTTGGTTACCTTGTGAGCTGCTTTATTTGCATCCCTCTAGGACAATTCTTTTAATCGATGTTCCCGGTCATGCCTTCCATACTATACGTTGACCAACACACACTTCTACAAAATATGTAAAATCCGATTCTGCCTAAATTTGTAGCACTCGGTATGTTAGGGGAAATTAGGCTTGACACTGCTATGAAACTTCATGTATCATATCTTAGGATCACCCATATCAAGCCTATATATATCTTCTCTTGAAGGTATGAATGCCTGCAATGAACTCTGACAAGTTAGTGATTGTACCTTCTTTCCATATTAATATTGCTTTGCAACTAGAATTTCTTCCTTGGACCCAAGCACAAAGTAAATCTAATTTATGTGTAGATGCCATCATTGTCTTGCTAACATGGCCATGTTAAAATACTGAATATATTGAAACTTCAGTGCTCTTTCTTTCTTGCTTGCTTGCTTGCTTTGTATGGCACAATTTTCACCATGTAGCCCCACATTATTAGGTAGTTTCTAATGTCCTGCAAGTGCATGGTGCTAGTTTAAGCACACTTTCGGAGAGTATTGTCCCCATTTATATCGTGCCAACAAAGAGCGTATGCGAGTGATATGGCGAGTGCTTCGACCAAACACCCGAGGTTCCACGAGTCTCGAGTGAATTGACTACGTACTTTGGTATCTACAAGACTTGAGATGGTTATGGCAGAAGTAGTAGGTTGCAAAGGATAATAATACAATAAGAGACTAAAGTTTACAAGTAAAAAACATAACTAACCATTTTTCATCCAATGAAGAGGTTAGGCGCGGAGCACTTCCGTTCATGTTAAATAGTGAAAGTGCGTTGTGCAGCAGTAGCATGGTCTGTTTGGTAGGCGAGTCACTCTAGAATAGCCAAACTCCTCCTATTAGGATTGTTTGACTCTATTGTACTGCTTTTCATTACCATCACCAAAGGTTAGCTCAAGCATTAAGATTTTTAGATCGAACCAACGCTTTAGGTGCCAAGGCTTCTTCGCTACTAATATTGACTTCTCTCGGCATGGATACCAAACACATGAAGGAAATATGCCCTAGAGGCAATAATAAAGTTATTATTTATTTCCTTATATCATGATAAATGTTTATTATTCATGCTAGAATTGTATTAACCGGAAACATAATACTGTTGGGGAACGTAGCAGAAATTCAAAATTTTCCTACGTGTCACCAAGATCTATCTATGGAGAGACCAGCAACGAGGGGAAGGAGAGTGCATCTACATACCCTTGTAGATCGCTAAGCGGAAGCGTTCAAGTGAACGGGGTTGATGGAGTCGTACTCGCCGTGATCCAAATCACCGATGATCCTAGTGCCGAACGGACGGCACCTCCGTGTTCAACACACGTACAGCCCGGTGACGTCTCCCACGCCTTGATCCAGCAAGGAGAGAGGGAGAGGTTGAGGAAGACTCCATCCAGCAGCAGCACAACGGCGTGGTGGTGATGGAGGAGCGTGGAAATCCTGCAGGGCTTCGCCAAGCACCACGGGAGAGGAGAAGGACTTGGGAGAGAGGAAGGGCTGCACCAGGGAGAGATCAAATCGTGTCTATTGCAGCCCCAATACCTCAAATATATATAGGGGAAGGGGAGGGGCTGTGCCCCCATCTAGGGTTGCCTCCCTAGGGGTGGCGGCTGCCCCCAAAACCCATCTAGGGTGCGGCCAGGTGGAGGGGGAGAGGGAGGCGCACCAGGGTGGGCCTTAAGGCCCATCTGCCCTAGGGTTTGCCCCCTTCCCCTCTTCCTTTAGCCTTGGGCCTTGGTGGGGGGGCGCACCAGCCCACCTGGGCTGGTCCCCTCCCACACTTGGCCCATGAAGCCCTCCGGGGCTGGTGGCCCCACTTGGTGGACCCCCGGGACCCTCCCGGTGGTCCCGATACGTTACCGATAAACCCTAAAACTTTTCCGGTGACCAAAACAGGACTTCCCATATATAAATCTTTACCTCCGGACCATTCCGGAACTCCTCGTGACGTCCAGGATCTCATCCGGGACTCCTAACAACATTAGTTAACCACATACAAACTTCCTTTATAACCCAGCATCATCGAACCTTAAGTGTGTAGACCCTACGGGTTCGGGAGACATGCAGACATGACCGAGACGTTCTCCGGTCAACAATCAACAGCGGGATCTGGATACCCATGTTGGCTCCCACATGCTCCACGATGATCTCATCGGATGAACCACGATGTCAAGGACTTAATCAATCCCGTATACGATTCCCTTTGTCTATCGATACGATACTTGCCTGAGATTCGATCGTCGGTATCCCGATACCTTGTTCAATCTCGTTACCGACAAGTCTCTTTACTCGTTCCGTAACACATCATCCCGTGATCAACTCCTTGATCACATTGTGCACATTATGATGATGTCCTACCGAGTGGGCCCAGAGATACCTCTCCGTCACACGGAGTGACAAATCCCAGTCTCGATTCGTGCCAACCCAACAGACACTTTCGGAGATACCCGTAGTGCACCTTTATAGTCACCCAGTTACGTTGTGATGTTTGGCACACCCAAAGTATTCCTACGGTATCCGGGAGTTGCACAATCTCATGGTCTAAGGAAATGATACTTGACATTAGAAAAGCTTTAGCATACGAACTACACGATCTAGTGCTATGCTTAGGATTGGGTCTTGTCCATCACATCATTCTCCTAATGATGTGATCCCGTTATCAACGACATCCAATGTCCATGGTCAGGAAACCGTAACCATCTATTGATCAACGAGCTAGTCAACTAGAGGCTTACTAGGGACATGGTGTTGTCTATGTATCCACACATGTATCTGAGTTTCCTATCAATACAATTCTAGCATGGATAATAAACGATTATCATGAACAAGGAAATATAATAATAATCAATTTATTATTGCCTCTAGGGCATATTTCCAACATCTCCACTCACTAGAGTCAATAATCTAGTTCACATCGCCATGTGATTAACACTCATCACATCGCCATGTGACCAACATCCAAAGAGTTTACTAGAGTCACTAATCTAGTTCACATCACTATGTGATTAATACTCAATGAGTTCTGGGTTTGATCATGTTATGCTTGTGAGAGAGGTTGTAGTCAACGGGTCTTGCCATATTCAGATCCCTATGTATTTCGCAAAACTTTATGTAGATGCTGCTACCACGTTCCACTTGGAGCTATTCCAAATTATTGCTCCATTATACGTATCCGGTATCTCTACTCAGAGCTATCCGGATAGGTGTTAAGCTTGCATCGACGTAACTCTTTATGTCGAACTCTTTATCACCTCCATAACCGAGAACATCTTTCCTTATTCCTCTAAGGACATTATATACCGCTCCACCCAGTACTTACATCACTACAAACCAAAAAAAAAAACAAAAATACCCGGAGTGCGCCGCCTGTTACTTCGAATCTCTAGGTTTCGCGGATCATCAGCAAGGCAAGTAACACTTTGATCATACTCTTTATACCCAGTTTTATTGCATTAGATCAATCCTCAACACATTGCATGATTAGGATCTAATTAAATTGTGGGTTGGGAAGTAGATGAGGTAGTACCTATTACCTGTTTTTATCAAACCTTTGGGAGTTACTTCTACGTTTGCTTATTATGCCATGCTATGCTAGTAGACGTGGATTGGGTGAGTGATATCCATGACAGATGTGAGATTTGTAATTAATGGTTTATCTAAGGTGGCAACTTAAACACACATCTGGGTGGATTGAGGCACCTGGGTATTCCAGCGATTGCCTGTTTTCTTTTGGACCGCCACCCAGGCTCAAAGGGATCATGAGATTATTCATACTAGAAACTTCCGTGTGCAGCCACAAGCTACTATGGGCTCTAGCATAGTTGACTAGTCGTGCGAACTCTTACAGTGGTAGACTAGCAGATGTAGGGGATGTAGGTTGGTACGTCTACCCGATCGTAAGGTGCTAGCGCTTCTGAAAGACTATGTCTCGGTCATCCGTTTCTCAAACACATGTAGTGCGAGAATCCCAATGGAGGAGATCGAGTCTTGTGGGGAAAAGTGCGCAAACCTCTGCAGAGTGTATAAACTAATCATGGTTAGCCGTGTCCCCGGTTATGGACGTCTTGAGTATCTAGTACTTGGATTATCATGTGAATCTCATCATGTTACTTTAATTAATACTGTTGGGTTTTAATGATGATACTTAATTGGGATTGAGAGGATGTCTATCTTCTCAATGTTTAACAACCACCATGATAGTTAAATAAAATTTATTCCTTTGCAGTAGGGGAAAATTTGCTTTATGCAAAAACTGTAACCGTAGAGCTTTCCACCAGCCATATATGCATGTAGTATAGCTTTATTCTTCCATTACTCTCTATGTGTTACATTGCCAGCATATTACATGTGCTGACCCGTTTTCAGGCTGCAACATTCATGTTGCAGACTTTTCAGATGACGAGTAAGTTGCCTTTAGGTCGTGGTTCTATACTCAGTGATGCCGTTGGAGTTGATGGACTCACTTTTCTTCCAAGCCTTCCGCTGTTATCGTTATTAGATGGCCTTAAGCCATATTTATTGTAATAAGTTCTCTTTTGAGACATTCGATGTAATAAGTGTGTGATTGCTACTCTGTTATAAATCCTTCAAGTACTATGTGTGTCAGCATTAATGATCCAGGGATGACACTAAAGCACATAGATCAGACTGTTTGAGGTCTGGTCGCTATAAGATGGTATCAGAGCAAACGCTGACTGTAGGACACGACCACTAAGCTAAAAGCCCTAGATCACTACTCACTCTTCTCATTTCTGACTCCTCATGTTTTCTACTCTTTTAAGATGGCGGATGCAAGGAACAAGTTCACGCAACCGGATGAAGATACACCCTTTGGACGTCACTTGAAGGAAGTCACTAGAATACCTGAACATCGGAGTACCAAGTTTCACCGGGACCTACAACGCCACTTTACCTGAAGGGGAACGCTGGATGATTCAAGTTCAAGTTCCAGGAAGGACGTTCATCCCGTCACTGAGCCCATAGAGTTTTCCTTTGATGCACCAACCTGGAGTCTAGGAAAGAGCATGGCAGCCCACATCACTATGGGGCGCATTGGAGAAGTTTACCACAAGGATCTCAAGGATACTATCTACCAGATTTGTGGGCGCTGAGATGAGCAATGGGAGATGATCAGCACCAGGAAGGATAGATCAATTGCAGCTTTCACCCAGGAGTTAAACCAGCACATTCGACACCAGGAGAACCAGATGTGTGCAGACATGATAGACCTGAAGAAAGCCATGACCAAGATCACGAAACTGGAGGAAGAACTCAAGTCTACACGCGATGGATATGAGGAGGAAATAGCAACACTAGTAGAGAAGAATGATGATCTGAAGGAGAAGCTAAAAGTGTTCATGGGATTTCCCGCAACTGGAGGAGAAGGCGAAGATTGCACTTGTCCAGAGAACTACATCATCATCAACGACACCGACTCGGACCCAGACGATAGCGATGATGACTATGTTGATGAAGCTGGAGCAGATATCATGGAGTCTTCATCGGAGCAGTTTTTCTAGTCGACCACCATAATAGTAGTAGTATTCTCCCATGTATCTAGTATAGCCCGAGCACTTTTTGCAATGATAGATAGACTGTTGTATGTCCTTGTTTGATTGAATGAAGTGATTTTGTTTGCATTTGCCTCATAAGCATATGGGTAGTGTTTTCCCTCTAGACCTCATTCTATTCTATATTCTCATCTTTTCTAAACCCCAGATGCCTCCGAGACGTGACAATGGATTTGCTTTCCCATCGGAGCTCACTCAGTTGATCCAGCAGCAGAATACGTTGATGCGGTTGCTAGTCCAGAATCAAAATCAGGGGAACAACAACAACAACCCACCACCTCCACCACCTGTTGATCACTTAACCCGTTTTCTTAGGCTGAATCCGCCGGTGTTCTCTAGTAGCACCGAGCCTATAGTAGCAGATGATTGGCTCCGCAAGATTGGAAGGGAGTTAACCACTACAGGATGTACTGATGCTGAGAAGGTGCGCTTTGCCGCACATCAGTTGGATGGACCAGCAGCATCATGGTGGGAGAATTACACTGTCACCTACCCTATAGCCACGGTGACATGGGACCAATTTCAGCAGGCTTTCCGTACTGCACCATGTTTCAGCAGGAGCTATGGCCATGAAGAAGCGTGAGTTTCGCAACTTGCACCAAGGAGGACGGACAGTTGGCCAGTATGTGGATGAACTTTAGTAAGCTAGCACGTTATGCCCCAGATGACGTTGCTACGGATGCAGCTAAGCAGGAGAAGTTTCTGGAAGGACTGAATGATGAGTTGAGCATGCAGTTGATGGTAGGATTAAGTTGGGTAACGCCAGGGTTTTCCCAGTCACGACGTTGTAAAACGACGGCCAGTGAATTGTAATACGACTCACTATAGGGCGAATTCGAGCTCGGTACCCGGGGATCCTCTAGAGTCGACCTGCAGGCATGCAAGCTTCAACAACTACCAGGAGTTGGTAGATCGCGCTCTTATGATTGAAGGGAAGCAGCAGCAGATTGAAAACCGCAAGAGGAAGTATGGACAAGGGAAGTACAATTCTGGAGCTCAGTAGAAGCCACGTTTTACCCCGAAACCGGGAGGACATTTTCAGCATACCCATGGAGGAGGCAGCTCACACAATCATAATGGCCCAAAGAATGGTAATGGGAATGGAGGAAGAAGCGGCTAGAACCGTACCAACCCATCAACGCCAGCAAAGAGAGACCTGAGCCAAGTCACTTGCTATAAGTGCCAGAAGACTGGACATTACACCAATGAATGTCCTGAAGCCCAGAATGGAAATGGCAATGTAAGCTCTAGGAAGAAGCCGAACCCTTTCAATAGGGGACAGGTGAACCACGTTAATGTGGAGGAGGTTGAAGCTCAGCCAGATGCAGTAATAGGTAAGTTTTTGGTTAAGTCATTTACTGCACTCGTTCTTTTTGATACTGGTGCATTGCATTCATACATCTCAAGGGGGTTTGTGGATAATTATAAACTTCCAACCCAAGCCCTTAGGTCACCCATGTTAGTAACCTCGCCTGGAGCAGAGTATATGGCTAGTCTATGGTGTGATCGGTTACCATTAAGGATTGGTAACTATGTATTTCCCTCGGACTTAATAGTATTGGAATCTCAAGGATTAGATGTGATATTAGGCATGGATTGGTTATCGAAGTATGCATGGAACATTGAATGCGCCAGTAAGTCAATTTTGCTTACGACGCCAGAAGGAAGAAGGATCAAGTATGTATCACGGCATGTGCCAAAGAGGACTCAAGTAAATTCCTTATCATGAGTTGTGCAGGAGGAAGTACCAGTGGTGAAAGATTTCCCTGACGTATTTCCAGAGGAATTGCCAGGCATGCCAGCGGATAGAGATATTGAGTTTTTGATTGAGCTTTTGCCAGGCACAGGGCCCATATCTAAGAGACCATACAGGATGCCCGCAAAAGATTTGGAGGAGATTAAGAAGCAAATTAAGGAGTTACTGGATAAAGGTTATATTCTCCCAAGTTGTTCGCCTTGGGGATCGCCAGTACTTCTAGTGGAGAAGAAGGATGGATCGTTAAGGATGGTTGTTGATTATTGTGGATTGAATGAAGTAACAATCAAGAACAAGTACCCACTGCCGATGATCAATGATCTGTTTGATCGATTGCAAGGAGCTAAGGTATTTTCCAAGATTGATCTGCGATCAGGATACCATCAGTTAAAAATTCGAGAGCAGGATATACCTAAGACGGCTTTTACCACCAGGTGTGGGCTGTACGAGTATACCGTTATGTCATTTGGTCTGACTAACGCACCTGCATATTTCATGAACATGATGAACAAGGTGTTTATGGAGTTTTTGGATAAGTTCGTCGTGGTGTTCATTGATGATATTTTGGTCTACTCCAAGAATAAAGAGAAGCATAAGGAGCATTTGCGTTTGGTACTTGAGAAGCTCAGAGAACATCAGCTATATGCCAAGTTCAGCAAATGTGAGTTTTGGTTGAAGGAAGTTGGATTCCTCGGACACGTTATATCCGGAGAAGGTATAGCAGTAGATCCCACCAAGGTTGTCACTGTGACAAATTGGGAAGCACCCACAACAGTTGGAGAGATCCGAAGTTTTCTTGGACTTGCAGGATACTACCGGAGATTCATAGAGAATTTCTCAAACATTGCGAAGCCTATGACGGAGTTGTTGAAGAAGGATACCAAGTTCAAATGGACTGAGGAATGTGAGGCCAGTTTCCAGGAGTTAAAGAAACGTTTGGTTACCTCGCCAGTGTTGATTTTGCCAGATCAGCGCAAGGATTACAAGGTATATTGCGACGCTTCACGTCAAGGACTTGGAGCAGTGCTTATGCAGGAGGGAAGAGTTGTTTCGTATGCTTCACGACAGCTGAAACCTCATGAGTTGAATTATGCCACGCATGATTTGGAGTTAGGAGCCGTAGTGCATGCATTGAAGACTTGGAGACATTTTCTCATTGGAAACCATTGTGAACTATACATGGATCACAAGAGTTTAAAGTATATTTTTCACGCAGAAGGAGCTAAATCTCAGGCAAAGGAGATTGTCGGTGTCAAAAACGGTGGATCTCGGGTAGGGGGTCCCGAACTGTGCGTCTAAGGCGGATCGTAACAGGAGGCAGGGGACACGATGTTTTACCCAGGTTCGGGCCCTCTTGATGAAGGTAAAACCCTACGTCCTGCTTGATTTATTCTTGACGATATGAGTATTACAAGAGTTGATCTACCACGAGATTGGAGAGGCTAAACCCTAGAATCTAGCCTATGGTATGATTATCTCTTGTCCTACGGACTAAAACCCTCCGGTTTATATAGACATCGGAGGGGGCTAGGGTTACACAAGGTCAGTTACAAAGGAGGAAATATCCATATCCGTACTTCCTAGCTTGCCTTCCATGCCAAGTAGAGTCCTATCCGAACACGGGACGAAGTCTTCAGTCTTGTATCTTCATAGTCCAACAGTCCGGCCACAGGATATAGTCCGGCTGTCCGGAGACCCCCTAATCCAGGACTCCCTCAGTAGCCCTTGAACCAGGCTTCAATGACGATGAGTCTGGCGCGCAGTGTTGTCTTCGGCATTGCAAGGCGGGTTCCTCCTCTGGATACACCACAGAAGAGTTTGAATAAAAGGATAGTGTCCGACCCTGCAAAATAAGTTCCACATACCACCGTAGAGAGAATAATATTTCCACAAATCTAATCTGCTGACACGTTTTGGCAACATGACATCATGCCATGGCTTGGCGATTATTCGAACCATTTTTCCTTAACTAGCCCCGCACATAACACGAGGCAGTTTCTTGACACGTCTTGTCAAAGCAGAGATCGTGTCCCCCTTCTTACGGGATTCTCATCAATACAGTCGTGGGTAACCCAACCGCGCCTAGGACTCCTAGATTTTAGGCAAGTCCCAAACGGCCACGAGGAGGACGCTTGATATTCACCCTCTTTATAAAGGGACAAGGCTTTTACAATTTTCCTCCCGTGCTCAATCGAATCCTTCCCCCGCCTCGAGTTCTAACAACCAAAGCCCAGGTCAGGTGCTTTGGACCTTCAATCATGTCCGGATCCAGCCTCCAGGGCCGGTGGATGCCCTCCTCCGTCACAGAAGAGGATATCAAGAAGTTGAGGGAGGCAAGATACCTGACCACCGAAGTTTCGCATCGGCTGCCTGCCCGAGGGCAGGTCGTCCCTACTCCTGAACCCAATGAAGACGTTGTGTTCATCTCCCACTTCCTCTAAGGACTAGGCCTCACTCTGGATCCCTTCGTTAGGGGTTTGATGTTCTATTACGGGCTTGATTTCCACGATCTAGCCCCGGATTCCTTTCTCCACATCTCGGCATTTATTGTCGTATGTGAGGCCTTCCTCCGCATTACCCCTCACTTCGGCCTGTGGCTCAAGACCTTTGATGTGAAGCCGAAAACGGTCGAGGGGCAGCATGCAGCGTGCGGAGGTGCATTAATAAGCAAGATTGCTGGAGCTCCGTGGCCAAAGGGTTCCTTTCCAGAGGTGTCCAGATTATGGCAACGGGAGTGGTTCTACGTCACCGCTCCTAGAAGTGCCAAGTGGGTAGCTTCCCCCACCTTTCGCTCGGGCCCTCCACCACAACTGATGTCATGGATCAGCAAGGGGCTGAGCTGGGGTCCAGCCAAGGATGTGCCCATACTGCAGAGCCGCATCCGAGATCTCTTTGAGGGCGATTTCAGTTTGGTTATGGTAGTGCAAGTCATGCTGGTTCGTCAAGTCCAGCCTTGCAAACGTCGGCCCCTCCGCTTGTGGAATTCAACCCAGAAGGACCGCGCAGTATTCAGAATTTCCTCGGCCTGACGCACAAGGAGATGTACAAGTCATTCTTCGGACCCCAAATAGAGTGTCCGGACACCTCCGAGGACGTGGGCCTGAGTAGCAACCGCACCGCGGCCCAAGTAAGTAATCCTCTAGTCGAACACACTGTCTTTCATTTATCACGACATCATTCTGAAGAATCGCTCTTTGACCAGGACTGGATAACAAAGGCGAAGATGATCCAGTGTTCGGCCCCCCTTCCCAAAGGCTTGGACAATCTGGTGCTGGAAAAGATGCTCGAGCCAGCACCTTGCCCGGTGCCCTCAAAGGAATATGAAGGGGGGAATAAAGAGGGCGAAAGCGGGCCTCCACCGCTACCTATTCCAACCGAGGGAACGAGCGCCTCCGTGAGGGAGGATAACCAAGAGAGGGAATCTGACATTCCCTCGCCCCGGGGGAGGAAGAGGACTACCTCTGATGATCCGGAAACTAAGGTTTCCAAATGGGAGAAGAAAACTCCACCAGAGGGTCCTGCCTCGGAGGGTGCTCCTGCCGCACAAAGTCCGTGCAGGGATCACCCCTCTAACAAGCTGTAAGTAATCAAAAAGTACTTAATAGTGAATATATAGTACCTTACTTCTAAGGGAGATAACCGAAGCATTTATCTTGCAGTTCGGATCTGAGCCCTTCTCAGCAGAGCTCGTCTTCGAGGGATCTTCTTTCGGAGATGATGGAGAGCAAAACGCCTCCCCCGGACTCCCCAGCTCAAGAAGCGGTCGACCTTGAAGTGTCATCACGGAGAGTTTCTCCGGATCCGGCAAGGCCAGAAGGTAATCCCATGGTCACCCGAAGCCCTCAGTATCCGGCTCTTAAAGAGAGCAATCAAAAGAGTCTGGCACCATCTGGTATGCGGTCGGGTGTACTGCAGGGTCTGCTAGAGCGAGCGACTATCTCAGAAGAGCACCGTACATTAATGTGTACGGTGATTGAAAGGATTTCGTCCGCCAAAAACGAGTTGCATGAAGCCTTTATGAGTCTACTGACGGGCTTTGAGGTACGTGAAATGATATACATTTGTGATGGTACCGCACATTTTTAGGTGTGCCCTGTGTAGATAGTAGCCCCTGAGACTCTGGTTGTCGTCAAGAACGGCGGTGAACAGAGGATCATAGTCCCAGGTAATAACCAGACCGCCTTTATGTGCAGGTGTCCGAAGCTCCGGTGGCTAGCCGGACTGATGGGGTTGCCGAACTGAAGCGGCGACTGGATGCGGCGGATGCCGACATCGAGCTTGTTAACAAGCGGCTTGACGAGGCACAGGGTAGGTGATGTTTATAATGAATGTCACATAGTAAGAGCAGCGTGATGCCAGTATCTTTAATATGTTGTTGCTGCAGATGGAGCTGCCACCGTGGAGGCCCTGTGGGCGGAGCTTGCCCGAGCCAAGGAGCAAGCAAGGAGTAGTAATGCGGCCGCTTTGAAGGCGGCCGAAGAGTTGAGAGCCGAGAGGGCCGCGCATAGAGAGAGCAAAGAGTAAATGGCCAAAATGGCTGTGAAGTTAAAAGACACTGCCGACCGCTGCCAGTTTCTTGAAGAAGAAAACCAGGCGAAGGCTACGGACCTTGAAAAGGCCACAATGGCGACCAAAGACACCCGCTCTGCAATGAGAGCGAAGAAGGAGGAACTGCGTGAAGCCGGGGACATTGTGGCTGGGAAGCCCTTTATGCTGTGGAGGAAATTCGGCGATCCGCTGTACGCCCCTCTGGATCGGCTGTGGAGTTCGGCCGACGCATATCTGGACTTAGCGGCGAGCGCTGTCGATGCGGCCGAATACTTCCGAGATCAAACAGATTGTGAAGTGGACAAGCTGTTCTGGTCACAATTTAACGTTCCAAAGCGTCCGCTTCCATTGACTGATCAGCTTGCCGAATGGGCCGAACTCAATAGATTGTCCGGACTCGCCATGAGGTCTGTCGTGGATCATCTGTGGCCGGAAAGGCCAAAGCTGAACAGCTATTTTAGCTTGGTGCAGCAGTTCCTTGGTGCGGTGCCACGCATTAATACGATGAAGAGGTTGGAGTGCATAGAAGGCTCGCGGATGGCCCTTGCCCGTGTCAAAACATACTGGGCGGAGATGGATGCCACCACGGTCGCGGCGTAGGGTTCGGCCATAGGCCGAGTGGCTGCCGAGCACTATTTTGAAGAAGTTCTTGAGGGTGCTCGTTCGATAGAGGCCCAGTGCTCGAAGAATGTTATGTTTGAGTGACATGTATTCCCATTGTAAAAACAATGTTTTATTGAATTTATGAAGGCTGTATTTATACTTTTGCCCGAAAGTATTGTGATGTCTCCTGTGCGGCCGTTTATGTATACATGTATATAACCTGAAAGATTGCAGTCGTCAGCTTCAGTCCCCACACATATAATGCGGGGGTGTTCGCAGAAGACGCGTATTCACACTTAATCCAACGTCTTGGTCCTATTAAGGAGGTGATAGCGTAGCGAACTAGGCAACCGGACTATAATGCTTTAACACTTTCACTTAGCCAGAGGAGTTTGACAGTGGGGCTACTATGTAGCCCCTGGTGGCTTCGCACTCATCTGGATTCAGGGTGCGTACATGCCTGGCCGGGAAATGGCCCTTCGTTAATACGGAGGAATCCCGAAGATTCCAATAGGTCATCGAGTGGTTGACCAGTCTCACGCTATATCATGACAGTCAGTTTTCGGCTTTCTCTACTAAGGTGCTCGTCCGGATGAACCAGGGCACAATCGCAGTAGTTCTCCTGGTGCCGCCTTAGCCGATAGAGCAGAACGTAAGGCATCAAAACACAGGAGCCGGGCAAACCCAACATTTGACCAAAGACATGATTCGGAGCTGATGCATATAAGGCCAAACTCGTGACGCCGAACACTCCCTAAGGTATTCGGTCTTTATGGTGTAAACTGGGTCTAAACAGTACCCTTTGTAAGAAGCCCCTGGTGTCTAGGTACATGCATTATTCTAGCGTGGCCACATGCCAAGACGTCAGCATCCTTCTCGATTATACTGAGAATCCGAGGGATGTAAATCAACAAGAGACAGTAAAAAAAGGTTTACGCAGGGTCTTAATCTACAAAGAATCCTTGGAACGGGTCCCTGCTGCACGTCTGCGCCTGTGTCTCCGTTGTGCCGTATCCTGGACGGGTGTAGCACGATGGTCATCTGAAAAAGAGAGGAACTTAATTGAAAAGTTGCCGTGCAAAAGTTAAGTATACTAAATGAACAATATATAGTTCAAAATGAGTAAAGGTGAGCCTTATTGCCACTTTTGCGCGTGCGTTGAGCCCCTTGTATTGTAATAGGGGTATAGCCATCAAACCTGTATTAATTACGTATAGCTGCGCCGGACTCATCTAACCACGTCTGTGGTCTTAACGACATGTCAAATGCTTGAGTTGGTGAGGCCGTTTAGTGTGCGGCGGCCAAGGCGGCCGCACCGTCTTCGGCGCGCAAGGAGCGCTCAATATTTCCATTTACTGTAATGATGCCGCGTGGACCAGGCATCTTGAGCTTGAGGGAAGCGTAATGCGGTATTGCATTAAAGCGAGCAAAAGCTTCGCATCCGAGTAGTGCTTGATAGCCACTTTGGAATGGAGCGACGTGGAAAGTTAAATTTTCGCTGCAGAAGTTATCAGGGAAGCCGAATATAACCTCTAGTAGCAGGGAGCCCCTGCAATGAGCCTCCGGCCTGGCGTTACTCCTTTAAAGGTAGCATTGTTGCGGCAAATTTTTGTTGCGTCTATCCCCATTTTGCGGACTGTGTCCTGATATATTAGATTTAAACTGCTGCCGTCGTCCATCAGGACTCGTGTGAAGTGGTATCCGTCAATTATTGGATCTAATACCAAGCCAGCCCATCCTGCACGCCGGATACTTGCCGAGTAATCCTGATGGTCGAAGGTGATCGGTTGGGACGACCAGTGGCGGAGCTCCGCGGTGATAGGCCCTGGGGCATGTTTCTTTAAAGGTGTCGCTTTGTTTCTCCCTTTTATCACGTGTAACACGTTGACTGTTTTGACTTCTGGTGGGAATTTCTTCTGTTCCCCTGTGCTTTGCTTGCGAGGCTCGTCCTCGTCTTCACTTGGTGTATCCTGCCCCTTGTGTTCCGCGTTGAGCTTGCCGGACTGTTTGAAGACCCAACATTCTCTGTGGATATGATTTGCAGGTTTATCAGGGGTGCTATGGATCTGACATATTTGGTCCAAAATTTTGTTTAGGCTGGACAGTTCGTCTCTGCTGCCTTTGGAGGGCGGCTTCTGCTGACCTGGCCGAGAGCTTCTAAATCCGGCGTTTACCGCCGTGCTCTTCGGGCTGTCTTCTTTATTTCGGCACTTATTCTTGCTGCATCGTGATTTCCCGTTTCCATCCCTAACTTCGGATGTACTTGTGTCGCTCGTGCTTCATCGGGCTAACCAGTTGTCCTCGCCCGCGCAAAAACGGGTCATGAGGCTTGTTAATGCTGCCATTGTTCTCGGCTTTTCTTGACCGAGGTGTCTGGCAAGCCATTCGTCTCGAACGGTATGCTTGAAAGCTGCTAAGGCTTCGGCGTCCGGACAGTCGACTATTTGGTTCTTTTTAGTGAGGAACTTGTTCCAAAGTTTTCGGGCTGACTCACCGGGCTGTTGAGTTATATGACTTAAATCGTCTGCATCCGGTGGTCGGACATATGTCCCTTGAAAATTTGCCCGAAAGGCGTCTTCGAGCTCTTCCCAGCTTCCGATGGAGTTTTCGGGGAGGCTTTTAAGCCAGTACCGAGCTGGCCCTTTGAGCTTGAGGGGTAAGTACTTGATGGTGTGGAGATCATCTCCTCGAGCCATATGGATATGGAGGATGTAGTCCCCAATCTAGACCCCAAGGTCTGTTGTTCCGTCGTACGCCTCTATGCTTACGGGTTTGAATCCCTCTGGAAATTCATGGTCCAGCACCTTGTCGGTGAAACATAGGGGGTGTGCGGCACCCCTGTATTTGGGTGTACTGTGGTGTTCGGATGTTTGTTGTGTTGCATTGTATGTTGGAGCGCGCTTGCATGGTCCATAGATGGATCTGGTTGCGCCGTTCTTTTGATGCGAGCCCTTACGCGGATCGCGTACTGGTTTATGTGCGGCGTCGTTTGCCGCTTTATGTTGGCTATGAGGTTGTCTATCCGACCAGATGGCCGTTTTATTTTTTAATTGTGGAGGATCTAAGGGCTCCTCATCAAATTCAGCTAGCAACTTTCGCTTCGGATAGCTCTTGGTGTGGCGATTACTGCCGTACTTCGCTGCAGTGTTGAGTACTTCACTCCATTTGATATTGAGTGTGTCTTGTGCAGCCTTGAGCCTTTGCTTCTGTTTTTTCAGACTCATCGCCATGGCAACAAGCCTTTGGTGGGCATTATGTTGCTCCTGGCGCCTGTCCGGTGTGGTGTCGTCCGGACTGTTATCTTCGACGGAGTTGGGTTGTTCGGTTTGATTCCCTATGTTGCCCTGGTCGGGCGATGGTTCACCCTGCTCTATCGCTGGGTCTATATGATCGTTAGTTCTGCCGAGGCGGGATTTGGAGCGGCGTTTACGCCGCCGCTTTGACTGCTTCTCGAGGGAACAACCCTTCGCTGCGTCCTTCCATTCCTGTTCGTCTCCTGCATCGTCGTCCATACCGTCGATGTCTTCGGAGTCGAAGTTGAGCATGTCGGTTAAGCCATCGACAGTGGCTACTAAGTGGGTGGTGGGTGGGCGGCGGATTTCTTCGTCATCCGCATCCCAATCCTGCCGGACATAGTTCGGCCAGGATCCTCCTGACAAGGAGAGAGAGCTTAACGAGTTCAATATGTTGCTGAAGGGCGAGTGTTGAAAAATATCCGCGGAGGTAAACTCCATGATCGGCGCCCAATCGGATTCGACAGGAACGGGCGCAGGCGGTTCGGAGTCCATGGCCGGAGAAAGATCCGGCAGTTTGGCAACACGGCTCTCGTAAAGGGTAAGGTCGATATTTGGCTCGATCGCCGCAGAGGGTACGGCCTCCGTGGCGGGGTCTATCCACCCGTCCATGGATGGCGCAACTGGCTCCAAATTGAGGGTCGGAGCGGCTGCCGGTGCGATTTCTTGGACACTGTCCGATGGTAGAGTTAAATCGTACTCATCATGACCGCGTGGCGCACAAGGCAGGGGCTCGAATCCGTCGAAGATCAAGTCTCCGCCGATAACGGCCGTGTAGTTTAAGCTTCCAAAACTGACCTGGTGGCCAGGGGCGTAACTTTTGATCTGCTCCAGATGGCCAAGCGAGTTGGCCCGCAGTGCGAAGCCGCCGAACACAAAGATCTGTCCGGGGAGAAAAGTCTCACCCTGGATTGCATTGCTATCGATGATCGTAGGAGCCATCAAGCCTAACGGCGACGACAGAGGAACTGTCAATGAAAGCACCAATGTCGGTGTCAAAACCGGCGGATCTCGGGTAGGGGGTCCCGAACTGTGCGTCTAAGGCGGATGGTAATAGGATGCAGGGGACACGATGTTTTACCCAGGTTCGGGCCCTCTTGATGGAGGTAAAACCCTATGTCCTGCTTGATTTATTCTTGACGATATGAGTATTACAAGAGTTGATCTACCACGAGATTGGAGAGTCTAAACCCTAGAAGCTAGCCTATGGTATGATTGTCTCTTGTCCTACGGACTAAAACCCTCCAGTTTATATAGACACCGGAGGGGGCTAGGGTTACACAAGGTCGGTTACAAAGGAGGAAATATCCATATCCGTACTTCCTAGCTTGCCTTCCACGCCAAGTAGAGTCCTATCCGAACACGGGATGAAGTCTTCAGTCTTGTATCTTCAAAGTCCAATAGTTCGGCCACAGGATATAGTCCGGCTGTCCGGAGACCCCCTAATCTAGGACTCCCTCAGAGATGGTTGAAGCTCATCAAGGATTATGATATGAGATTGCATTATCATCCCGGAAAGGCTAATAGTAGCTGATGCGCTGAGCCGTAAGAGCCATGTCAACACACTAATGACGGGAGATTTACCGAAGGTGTTAGCCGAAGACCTTCGTGAGCTATGTTTGGAGATAGTTCCGAGAGGCTATGTAGCAGCATTGGAGATCCAATCTACTTTGATGGATAAGATCAGAGAAGCTCAAAAGACTGATAAGGAGGTTGCCTCTATAAAGGAGAAGATAAGCAAAGGAAAAGTTAAAGGATTTCGTGAGGATGAGAACGATACCCTATGGTTTGAAGACCGTGTTTATGTGCCTAACGACCTGGAGATCCGGAAGTTGATTCTGCAGGAGGCCCATGATTCACCATATTCGATTCACCCAGGAAATACCAAGATGTATTTGGATTTGAAGGATACTTTCTGGTCGACCGGAATGAAGAAGGATATTGCAGAGTATGTAGCAGTTTGTGATGTATGTCAGAGAGTAAAGGCAGAGCATCAGAAGCCAGCAGGATTGCTACAACCATTGCCGATACCCGAATGTAAGTGGGATAAGCTAGGCATGGATTTCATCACGGGATTACCCAGGACCCGTTCAGGCTATGACTCGATATGGGTTGTAGTCGATCGCTTGACGAAGGTAGCTCATTTCATCCCAGTAAAGACCACTTACACCAGTGCTAAGTTGGCAAAGATATACATGACTAGGATCGTATGTCTGCATGGAGTTCCTAGGAGCATTGTATCCGATAGAGGAACCCAGTTTACCTCAAAGTTCTGGAATCAGTTGCATGAAACTTTGGGTACCAGGCTAGAGTTCAGTACAGCTTTTCATTCGCAGACAGATGGACAGACCGAGAGAGTCAATCAGATTTTGGAGGATATGCAGAGAGCTTGTGTGCTAGACTATGGATCTAGTTGGGACGACAATTTGCCATATGCAGAGTTCTCTTACAACAACAGTTATCAATCCAGTTTGAAGATGGCCCCTTTCGAAGCATTGTACGGAAGGAGGTGCAGGACCCCATTGTCGTGGGATGAAGTTGGAGACCGCCAGTTGTTTGGACCGGATTTGATTAAGGAGTCTGAACAGAAGGTGAAATTGATTCGCGATAGGCTCAAGGTAGCCCAGTCCAGGCAAAAGAGCTACGCAAATTCTAAACGCAAGGAGATAGTTTACGAAGTCGGAGACCGAGTTTATCTTCGAGTATCTCCACTTCGGGGAGTTAAGCGCTTTGGAGTTAAGGGAAAGTTAGCGCCACATTTTGTGGCACCATACAAAGTTTTGGAATGTATGGGAGAAGTTGCCTACAAGTTGGAATTGCCCGAAGGATTGTCAGGAGTTCATGATGTATTCCACGTTTCCCAGTTGAAGAAGTGCCACGCAGAGATGGCGGACATACCGCTGAGAGATACAGTGCCGCTAGAGGCAATTCGGTTGGATAGTGATTTGACCTATGAGGAGAAACCAGTCAAGATTCTCGAGTATACCAGCCGAGTCACCCACAGCAAGGTTATCAAGTTTTGCAAAGTCCAGTGGAGCCACCACACCGAGGACGAAGCCACCTGGGAGCGAGAGGAAGAACTGCTGAAGGACCACCCTCACCTATTTTCTAGCCAACCCGAATCTCAAGGGCGAGATTCATCTTAAGGGGGGTAGGTTTGTAACATCCCAAATTTTCAATTTGGAATGTTATACATCAGGTCATCACTGCATATCATATTTTATTTGCTTTTTGCCTGATCCATAAATTCTACGCAACTCAAGGACCCACGGAGAGAGTTAGGGATTTCGTTATTTTCATATTTGAGTTTTCTCAAAATTTTGAAAATACGATCATTGATTTTATTTATTTTATATTCAATTATTTCTATAATAAAAATATGAGAGAGGGAATAAAATGACTTTCCCAAAATAAAGAAATATTGAAGGTTTAATAAAAAAATCAAGTAAGATTTTATTTCCGATGTTCTCGCTATTTTATTTGAATTTAGGAAAAATTGCACGTTTTCAAAACTGCATTTTAGGGCCAAGAAAAATGTTCATCATGTTCTAAATATTTTATTTAGATGGTGAAAAATTGTTTTGGCATTTTTAGATTTTTATTTATTTTTCTAGGATTTTTCTTAGTTCGGCGGGATTATTTAAAAAAACCGCACGCCCGACTGGGCCGAAGGCCCAGCCGAGCCGGCCCAACCGTCGCCGCCTCCCGCATCTGGATCGGGACTCTGGGGCCGGAGTCCCGATCGCCACCGCCGCTGAGTCTGGGAGGGCCACGCTGCCTCAGCCCCTCCCGCAAGCCACCGCCGCCACACCCCCCCCCCTTATAATCCGACCCAGGGCCCCCCTGGAGCCCCACAGCCGGAGCCGCCGCCGCCACAAGCCACCGCCGCCCCGCCACCCCACGCCGCCCGCCGCCACCGGAGCCCCGCCGGACCTCGCCGGAGCCCGAGCCGAGGTAGCCGCCCGCCACCCCGGTTTTCTAAGAAAAACCGATCTGGTTTTTTTTGAAACCCCAGTTTTTAGATCGGTTTTATCGGTTCTTTTATTTAGCGAGCGTTCGCTTGTTTGTTCATTTTAACGAATGCGTCCACCGTTTAGTTTCAGATAATGAACGTTCCTTCGCTAATATGTTCGTCAGTTTTTCTTTTTCTCGGATTTTCCGTGATTATTTTTTATCGTGATTTCTGATCCGATTTTCGTTTTAGTTTATCTTTTCGCTCGTTCATCGGAATTAGGCAATTCAAGCGCGTGGAGTTTCGTCTCGAAACCCTCTTCCGTTTAACCAACTCAAACAAGTTTTTGCATCTGTAAAATTTGATTTAGATCCAGATTAGTAAACGAAGTTTGTTTCTTTCGCTGTTTGACTTTGTTGTTTCGTTCGATTTGATTCTTTTTGCAAACCGGAGTTCTTAAGTTGAACTTTCTGGTTAGTTTTCTTATTTGAGCTTTACCCGTGCATTAGATGAGTACTTATTGTATGCTTGTTTTCTTGTGATAGAGTACCCGGAGTGCGCTGCTTGCTACTTTGAATCTCTAGGTTTCACGGATCATCAGCAAGGCAAGTAACACTTTGATCATACCTCTTTACTACCCAGTTTTATTGCATTAGATCAATCCTCAAACAATTGTATGATTAGGATCTAATTAAATTGTGGGTTTTGAGAAGTAGATGAGGTAGTACCTATTACCTGTTTTATTACCAAACCATTGGGAGTTACTTCTATGTTTGCTTATTATGCTATGCTATGCTAGTAGACGTGGATTGGTTGAGTGTATCCATGACAGATGTGAGATTGATAAATTAAAGGTTTATTTAAGGTGGCAACTTAAACACACATCTGGGTGGATTGAGGCACCTGGGTATTCCAGCGATTGCATGTTTTTCTTTATGGACCGCCACCCAGGCTCAAAGGGATCATGACATTATTCATACTAGAAACTTCCGTGTGTAGCCACAAGCTACTATGGGCTCTAGCATAGTTGACTAAATCGTGCAAACTCTTACAGTGGTAGACTAACATATGTAGGGGATGTAGGTTGGTACTGTCTACCCGATCATAAGGTGCTAGCACTTCTGAAAGACTATGTCTCGGTCATCCGTTTCTCAAACATCATGTAGTGCGAGAATCCCAACGAAGGAGATCGAGTCTTGTGGGGAAAAGTGCGCAAACCTCTACAGAGTGTATAAACTAATCATGGTTAGCCGTGTCCCCGGTTACGGACGTCTTGAGTATCTAGTACTTGGATTATCATGTGAATCTCATCATGTTGCTTTAATTAATACTGTTGGGTTTTAATGATGATACTTAATTGGGATTGAGAGGATGTCTATCTTCTCAATGTTTAACAACCACCATGATAGTTAAATAAAATTTATTCCTTTGTAGTAGGGAAAAATTTGCTTTATGCAAAAACTGTAACCATAGAGCTTTCCACCAGCCATATATGCTTGTAGTATAGCTTTATTCTTTCATTACTCTCTATGTGTTACATTGCCAGCATATTCCATGTGATGGCCTGTTTTCGGGCTGCAACGTTCATGTTGCAGACTTTTCAGACGACGAGTAAGGTGCCTTTAGGTCGTGGTTCTATACTCAGTGATGCCATTGGAGTTGATGGACTCACTTTTCTTCCAATCCTTCCGTTGTTATCATTATTAGATGGCCTTAAGCCATATTTATTGTAATAAGTTCTCTTTTGAGACATTCGATGTAATAAGTGTGTCATTGCAACTCTGTTATAAATCCTTCAAGTACTGTGTGTGTCAGCATTACTGATCCAGGGATGACACTAGAGCACAGAGATCGGACTGTTTGAGGTCTGGTTGCTACAATGGATGTCCACGGTTCCGCTATTGTTCACTGAACGAAAGGGAGTTTCGTTCATGTCTATGACTTACCGAACCTACATGGTGACACGCTTAAGGGAATCACAATCTTTAAGTGTTAAGTGGAGTATGAGTCATGAGAAAATATTCGCGAAATAGTTTCGGGAATATTTGAAACAGTTTCGAGAGAAACTGAAAACATTTTGGGGTTTACCGGGTAATATCGGGAATTGATATATAGGTGAAAAATGTTTTTGAAGATGTTAAATAAATGAAAGGTTATAATATTGATTAGGAGGTTGTTAGAATATATTTAGTATTAATGGGCTAAAGAAAATACTAAAAGGCCTAGTGGTGGAGAGTTATTGGGCCCTAGGGCCCAATAACAAAGGTGGCGCCCCTTAGCCTTTCTGGAGGCATGGAAAGGCCGAATTGGAAGGGGAGGAGGACTCCTCCTCCTCCTAGGGCCGGAACAAGGGGAGGAGTATCCTCCCCCTTGTGGCACCCCCTCCACTCTGTTGGGGAACGCAATAATTTCAAAATTTTCCTACGCACACGCAAGATCATGGTGATGCATAGCAACGAGAGGGAAGAGTGTTGTCCACATACCCTCGTAGACCGTAAGTGGAAGCGTTATGACAACGCGGTTGATGTAGTCGTACGTCTTCACGATCGACCGATCTTAGTACCAAACGTACGCACCTCCGCGATCTGCACACGTTCAGCTCGGTGACATCCCACGAACTCACAATCCAGTAGAGCTTCGAGGGAGAGTTTCGTCAGCACGACGGCGTGATGACGGTGTTGACGAAGCTACCGACGCAGGGCTTCGTCTAAGCACCGCTATGATATGACCGAGGTGGATTATGGTGGAGAGGGGCACCGCACACGGCTAAAAGGTCAATGATCAACTTGTGTGTCTTTGGGGTGCCCCCCTGGCCACATATATAAAGGAGTCGAGGAGGGGGAGGGACGGCCCTCTATGGCGCGCCCTGGAGGAGGCCTACTCCCACCGGGAGGAGGCGTACTCCCACCGGGAGGAGGCGTACTCCCACCGGGAGTAGGATTCCCCGCCCCTCCCTAGTTGGACTAGGAGAGAAGGAAGGGGGAGAGAGGGAGGAAGGAAAGGGGGGCGCCGCCCCCCACCCTAGTCCAATTCGGACCAGAGGGAGAGGGGGCACGCGGCCTGCCCTGGTCTCCTCTCTCTCACTCCACTATGGCCCAATAAGGCCCATACACTTACCGGGGGGGTTCCGGTAACCTCCCGGTACTCTGGTAAAATCCCGATTTCACCCAGAACTATTCCGATGTCCAAATATAGGCTTCCAATATATTGATATTTATGTCTCGGCCATTTCAAGATTCCTCGTCATGTCCATGATTATATCCGAGACTCCGAACTACCTTCGGTACATCAAAACACATAAACTCATAATACCGATCGTCACTGAATGTTAAGCGTGCGGACCCTACGGGTTTGAGAACTATGTAGACATGACCGAGACACATCTCCGGTCAATAACCAATAGCAGAACCTGGATGCTCATATTGGCTCCTACATATTCTATGAAGATCTTTATTGGTCAAACCGCATAACAACATACGTTGTTCCCTTTGTCATCAGTATGTTACTTGCCCGAGATTCGATCGTTGGTATCTCAAGACCTAGTTCAATCTCGTTACCAGCAAGTATCTTTACTCGTTCCGTAATGGATCATCCCACAACTAACTCATTAGTTACATTGCTTGCAAGGCTTATAGTGATGTGCATTACCGAGAGGGCCTAGAGATACCTCTCCGACAATTGGAGTGACAAATCCTAATATCAATTTATGCCAACTCAATAAGTACCATCGGAGACACCTGTAGAGCACCTTTATAATCACCCAGTTACATTGTGACGTTTGGTAGCACACAAAGTGTTCCTCCGGTACTCGGGAGTTGCATAATCTCATAGTCATAGGAACATGTATAAGTCTTGAAGAAAGCAATAGCAATATACTAAACGATCAAAACGCTAAGCTAACAGAATGGGTCAAGTCAATCACATCATTCTCTAATGATGTGATCCCGTTAATCAAATGACAACTCATGTCTATGGCTAGGAAACTTAATCATCTTTGATTCAACGATCTAGTCAGGTAGAGGCATACTAGTGGTACTTTGTTTGTCTATGTATTCACACATGTACTAAGTTTCCGATTAATACAATTCTAGCATGGATAATAAACATTTATCATGATATAAGGAAATATAAATAACAACTTTATTATTGCCTCTAGGGCATATTTCCTTTATTCTCCCACTTGCAATAGAGTCAATAATCTAGTTCACATCGTCATGTATTTTAACACCAATAGTTCATATCTTTATGTGATCAGTTCACATCTCCATGTGACTAACACTCAAAGGGTTTACTAGAGTCAATAATCTAGTTCACATCGCTATGTGATTAACACCCAAAAAGTGATCATGTTTTGCTTGTGAGAGAAATTTACTCAACGGGTCTGCCACATTCAGAGCCGTATGTATTTTGCAAATTTTCTATGTCTACAATGCTTTGCACGGAGCTACTCTAGCTAATTTCTTCCACTTTCAATATGTATCTAGATCGAGACTTAGAGTCATCCGATCGGTGTCAAAGCTTTAATCGACGTAACCCTTTACGACGAACCTTTTTTCACCTCCATAATCGAGAAACATATCCTTATTCCACTAAGGACAATTTTGACCGTTGTCTAGTGATCTACTCCTAGATCACTATTGTACCCTCTTGCCAAACTTATGGTGAGGTACACAATAGGCCTGGTACACAGCATAGCATAGTTTATAGAACCTATGACTGAGGCATAGGGAATGACTTTTCATTCTCTTTCTATTTTCTGCCGTGGTCGGGTTTTGAGTCTTTACTCAACTTCACACCTTGCAACACAGGCAAGAACTCCTTTTTTTACTTTTTCATTTTGAACTACTTCAAAATCTTGTCAAGGTATGTACTCATTGAAAATATATCAAGTGTCTTGACCTATCTCTATAGATCTTGATGCTCAATATGTAAGTAGCTTCATCGAGGTATTTCTTTGAAAAATTCTTTTCAAACACTCCTTTATGCTTTCAAGAAAATTCTACATTATTTCCGATCAACAATATGTCATTCACATATACTTATCAAAAATGTGGTAGTGCTCCCACTCACTTTCTTGTAAATACAGGCTTCACCACAAGTCTGTATAAAACCATATGCTTTGATCACTTTATCAAAGCATATATTCCAACTCCGAGATGCTTGCACTAGTCCATAGATGGATCGCTGGAGCTTGCTCACTTTGTTAGCACCTTTAGGATCGACAAAACCTTCTGGTTGCATCATATACAACTCTTCTTTAATAAATCCATTAAGGAATGCAATTTTGACATCCATTTGCCAGATTTCATAAAGTGCGGCAACTGCTAACATGATTCGGATAGACTTAAGCATCGCTACGAGTGAGAAAATCTCATCGTAGTCAACACCTTGAACTTGTCGAAAACTTTTTTCACGACAATTCGAGCTTTCTAGATAGTAACACTACTATCAGCGTCCGTCTTCCTCTTAAAGATCCATTTATTCTCAATGGCTCACCGATCAACGGGCAAGTCAATCAAAGTCCATACTTTGTTCTAATACATGGATCTCATCTCAGATTTCATGGCTTTAAGCCATTTCACGGAATCTGGGCTCATCATCGCTTCCTGATAGTTCGTAGGTTCGTCATGGTCAAGTAACATGACCTCCAGAACAGGATTACCGTACCACTCTGATGCGGAACGTATTCTGGTTGACCTACGAGGTTCAGTAGTAACTTGATCTAAAGTTTCATGATCATCATCATTAACTTCCTCACGAATTGGTGTAGGAATCACTAGAACTGATTTCTGTGATGAACTACTTTCAAATTCGGGAGAAGGTACAATTACCTCATCAAGTTCTACATTTCTCCCACTCACTTCTTTTGAGAGAAAATCCTTCTCTAGAAAGGATCCATTCTTAGCAATGAATATCTTGCCTTCGGATCTGTGATAGAAGGTGTACCCAATAGTTTCTTTTGGGTATCCTATGAAGACGCACTTCTCCGATTTAGGTTTGAGCTTATCTGGTTGAAACTTTTTCACATAAGCATCGTAACCCCAAACTTTAAGAAACGACAACTTTGGTTTCTTGCCAAACCATAGTTCATATGGTGTCGTCTCAACGGATTTAGATGGTGCCCTATTTAACGTGAATGCAGCTGTCTCTAATGCATAACCCCAAAACGATAGTGGTAAATCGGTAAGAGACATCATAGATTGCACTATATCCAATAAAGTGTGGTTATGACGTTCGGACACACCATTATGATGTGGTGTTCCAGGTGGCATGAATATATGAAACTATTCCACATTGTTTTAGTTGAAGACCAAACTCGTAACTCAAATATTCGTTTCTGCGATCAGATCATAGAAATTTTATTTTCTTTTTACGATGATTTTCCACTTCAGTCTGAAATTCTTTGAACTTTTCAAATGTTTTAGACTTATGTTTCATCAAGTAGATATACGCATATCTGCTCAAATCATCTGTGAAGGTCAGAAAATAATGATACCCGCCACGACCCTCAACATTCATCGGACTGCATACATCAGTATGTATTATTTCCAACAAGTTTGTTGCTCGCTCGCTCCATTGTTCCGGAGAACGAAGTCTTAGTCATCTTGCCCATGAGGCATGGTTCGCAAGCATCAAGTGATTCCAAAAGCCCATCAGCATGGATTTTCTTCATGCGCTTTATACCAATATGACCTAAATGGCAGTGCCACAAAAAAGTTGTACTATCATTATTAACTTTGCATCTTTTGGCTTCAATATTATGAATATGTGTATCACTACGGTCGAGATTCAATAAATCATTCACCTTGGGTGTATGACCATTGAAGGTTTTATTCGTGTAAACAGAACAACAATTATTCTCTGACTTTCAATGAATAACCGTATTGCAATAAACATGATCCAATCATATTATTGGTCAACGCAAACACCAAATAACATTTATTTTAGGTTCAACACTAATTCCGAAGGTAAAGGGAGTGTGCGATGGTGATCTTATCAACCTTGGAATCACTTCCAACTCACATCATCACCCCGCCCTTAACTAGTCTCTGTTTATTTTGCAACTCCCATTTCGAGTTAGTACTCTTAGCAATTGAACCAGTATCAAATATTGAGGGCTTGCTATAAATACTAGTAAAGTAAACATCAATAACATGTCTATCAAATATATTTTTGTTCACTTTTCCATCCTTCTTATCTGCCAAGTATCTAGGGCAGTTCCACTTCCAGTGACCATTTCCTTTGCAGTAGAAGCACTCAGTTCCAGGCTTCGATCTAGCTTTGGGCTTCTTCATGGGAGCAGCAACTTGCTTGCTATTCTTATTTGAAGTTCCTCTTTCTTTCCCTTTGCCCTTTTCTTGAAACTAGTGGTCTTGATAACCATCAACACTTGATGCTATTTCTTGATTTCTACCTTCGCTGATTTCAGCAACGCGGAGAGCTTGGGAATTACTTTTGTCATCCCTTGCATATTATAGTTCATCACTAAGTTCTAGTAACTTGGTGATAGTGACTAGAGAACTTTGTCAATTACTATTTTATCTGGAAGATTAACTCCCACTTGATTCAAGCAATTGTAGTACTCAGACAATCTGAGCACATGCTCACTAGTTGAGCTATTCTCCTCCATCTTGTAGGCAAAGTACTGTCAGAGGTCTCCTACCTCTCGACACGGGCATGAGTATGAAATATCAATTTCAACTCTTAGAACATCTTATATGCTCTGTGGCGTTCAAAAGCATTTTTGAAGTCCCGGTTCTAAGCCGTAAAGCATGGTGCACTAAACTATGAAGTAGTCATCATACCGAGCTTTACCAAACGTTCATAACATCTCTATCTGCTCCTGCAATAGGTCCATCACCTAGCGGTGCATTAAGGACATAATTCTTCTGTGCAGCAATGAGGATAATCCTCAGATCACAGACCTAGTCTACATCATTGCTACTATCACCTTCAACATAGTTTTTCTCTAGGAACATATCAAAAATAAACAGGGAGCTACATCGCGAGCTATTGATCTACAACATAGTTATGCAAATACTATCAGGACTATGTTCATGATAAATTAAAGTTCAATTAATCATATTACTTAAGAACTCCCACTTAGATAGACATCCCTCTAGTCATCTAAATGATCACGTGATCCAAATTAACTAAACCATGTCCGATCATCACGTGAGATGGAGTAGTTTTCAATGGTGAACATCACTATGTTGATCATATCTACTATATGATTCACGCTCGACCTTTCGGCCTCCAGTGTTCCGAGGCCATATCTGCATATGCTAGGCTCGTCAAGTTTAACCCGAGTATTCCGTGTGTGCAAAACTGGCTTGCAGCCGTTGTATGTGAACGTAGAGCTTATCACACCCGATCATCACATGGTGTCTCGGCACGACGAACTATCGCAATGGTGCATACTCAGCGAGAACACTTATACCTTGAAATTTAGTGAGAGATTATCTTATAATGCTACCGCCGAACTAAGCAAAATAAGATACATAAAGGATAGACATCACATGCAATCAAAATATGTGACATGATATGGCCATCATCATCTTGTGCCTTTGATCTCCATCTCCAAAACACCGTCATGATCTCTATCGTCACCAGCATGACACCATGATCTCCATCATCTTTATCTCTATCAACGTGTCGTCACATGGTCGTCTCATCAATTATTTCTTTTGCAACTATTGCTATCGCATAACGATAAAGTAAAGCAATTATATGGCGCTTGCATCTTATGCAATGAAGAGACAACCATAAGGCTCCTGCCAGTTGCCGATAACTTTAACAAAACATGATCATCTCATACAACAATTTATATCTCATCACGTCTTGACCATATCACATCACAACATGCCCTGCAAAAACAAGTTAGCCGTCTTCTACTTTGTTGTTGCAAGTTTTACGTGGCTGCTATGGGCTGAGCAAGAACCGTTCTTACCTACGCATCAAAAACCACAACGCGGTATAGTGATTGCTTTTTGATCTTCAGAAAGAACCCTGTTCATTGAATCCGATTCAACTAAAGTTGGAGAAAAAGACACCCACTAGCCACATGTGTGTGAAGCACGTCGGTAGAACCAGTCTCGCGTAAGCGTACGCGTAATGTCAGTCTGAGCCGCTTCATCCAACAATACTGCCGAATCAAGAATCAACTAGTGACGGCAAGCAATCTGTATATACCCACGCCCACAACTCCTTTGTGTTATACTCGTGCATATAACATCTATGCATAGACCTGGCTTGGATGCCACTGTCGGGGAACGCAATAATTTCAAATTTTTCCTACGCACACGCAAGATCATGGTGATGCATAGCAACGAGAGGGAAGAGTGTCGTCCACGTACCCTCGTAGACCATAAGCGGAAGCATTATGACAACACAGTTGATGTAGTCGTATGTCTTCACGATCGACCGATCCTAGTACCGAACGTACGGCACCTCCGCGATCTGCATACGTTCAGCTCGGTGACGTCCCACGAACTCACAATCCAGTAGAGCTTCGAGGGAGAGTTCCGTTAGCACGACGGCGTGACGACGGTGTTGATGAAGCTGCTGACGCAGGGCTTCTCCTAAGAACCGCTACGATATGACCAAGGTGGATTATGGCGGAGGGGGCACCGCACATGGCTAAAAGATCAATGATCAACTTGTGTGTCTTTGGGGTGCCCCCCTGGCCAGGTATATAAAGGAGTGGAGGAGGGGGGAGGGTCGGCCCTCTATGGCGCGCCCTGGAGGAGTCCTACTCCCATCGGGAGTAGGATTCCCCCCCCCCTTCCCTAGTTGGACTAGGAGGGAAGGAAGGGGGAGAGAGGGAGGAAGGAAAGGGGGGTGCCGCCCCCCTCCTAGTCCAATTCGGAGCAGAGGGAGAGAGGGCGCGCGGCCTGCCCTGGTCTCCTCTCTCTCTCCGCTATGGCCCAATAAGGCCCATACACTTACCGGGGGGTTCCGGTAACCTCTCGGCACTCCGGTAAAATCCTGATTTCCCCCGGAACTATTCCGATGTCCAAATATAGGCTTACAATATATCGATCTTTATGTCTCGACCATTTCGAGACTCCTCGTCATGTCCGTGATCATATCCGGGACTCCGAACTACCTTCGGTACATCAAAACACATAAACTCATAATACCGATCGTCACCGAACGTTAAGCGTGCGGACCCTACGGGTTCGAGAACTATGTAGACATGACCGAGACACATCTCCGGTCAATAACCAATAGAGGAACCTAGATGCTCATATTGGCTCCTACATATTCTACGAAGATCTTTCTCGGTCAAACCGCATAAATACATACGTTGTTCCCTTTGTCATAGGTATGTTACTTGCCCGAGATTCGGTTGTCAGTATCTCAATACCTAGTTCAATATCGTTACCGGCAAGTCTCTTTACTCATTCCGTAATGCATCATCTCGCAACTAACTCATTAGTTACATTACTTGCAAGGCTTATAGTGATGTGCATTACCGAGAGAGCCCAGAGATACCTCTCCGACAATCGGAGGTGACAAATCCTAATCTCGGTCTATGCCAACTCAACAAGTACCATCGGAGACACCTGTAGAACACCTTTATAATCACCTAGTTACGTTGTGACGTTTGGTAGCACACAAATTGTTCCTCCGGTACTCGGGAGTTGCATAATCTCATAGGCATAGGAACATGCATAAGTCTTGAAGAAAGAAATAGCAATATACTAAACGATCAAAATGCTAATCTAACGGAATGGGTCAAGTCAATTACATCATTCTCTAATGATGTGATCCCGTTAATCAAATGACAACTCATGTCTATGGCTAGGAAACTTAACCATCTTTGATTCAATGAGCTAGTCAGGTAGAGGCATACTAGTGACACTTTGTTTGTCTATGTATTCACACATGTACTAAGTTTCCGGTTAATACAATTCTAGCATGAATAATAAACATTTATCATGATATAAGGAAATATAAATAACAACTTTATTATTGCCTCTAGGGCATATTTCCTTCACACTCTCCCCAACCTATATATACTAAACGATTTTGCCCCTTGGATTACACAAGTTTTGGAGCCTCCTCTAGTTCCCTAGTTCTAGTTCTAACCTAGAGTTGATCGAATAGAGCTAGACCTAGATCTCTCTAATCATCATCTCTACTCCTATAAAAGACCCAGTTGGTGATGATGGCGTGTCTGCTGATACATCTCCAACGTATCTATAATTTTTGATTGCTCCATGCTATGTTATCTACTGTTTTGAATGTGTATGTGCTTTATTATACAC
Organism: Triticum urartu; assembly: GCF_003073215.2. Classification (NCBI taxonomy): domain Eukaryota; kingdom Viridiplantae; phylum Streptophyta; class Magnoliopsida; order Poales; family Poaceae; genus Triticum; species Triticum urartu. The sequence continues at coordinate 618,600,418 of NC_053028.1, forward strand.
TTTTATATCATTTTTGGGACTAACCTATTAACCCAGAGCCCAATGCCAGTTTCTGTTTTTACCCTGTTTTAGGGTTTTGAAGAAAAGGAAAATCAAACGGAGTCCAATTGACCTGAAACTTCACGGAACTGATTTTTGGAAGGAAAGAAGCCCAAAAGACTTGGAGTGCACGTCGGGGGATTTGCGAGGAGGTCACGAGGCACGGGGCGCGCCCTCCACCCTCGTGAGCCCCTCGTGTCCCCCCTGACGCACTTCTTCCGCCTATATATCTCCATATACCCTAAAAACATCGGGGAGCACAACAGATCGGGAGTTCCGCCACCAGAAGCCTCCGTAGCCACCGAAAGCCAATCAAGACCCGTTCTAGCACCCTACCGGAGGGGGAATCCCTCTCCGGTGGCCATCTTCATCATCCCGGTGCTCTCCATGATGAGGAGGGAGTAGTTCTCCCTCGGGGCTGAGGGTATGTACCAGTAGCTATGTTTTTTATCTCTCTCTCTCGTGTTCTTGAGGTGATACGATCTTGATGTATCGCGAGTTCTATTATATTTGGATCCTATGATGTTTTCTCCCCCCTCTACTCTCTTTTAATGAATTGAGTTTCCCCTTTGAAGTAATCTTATCGGATTGAGTCTTTATAGATTTGAGAACACTTGATGTATGTCTTGTCGTGCGTATCTGTGGTGACAATGGGATATCACGTGATTCACTTGATGTATGTTTTGGTGATCAACTTGCGGGTTCAGCCCATGAACCTATGCATAGGGGTTGGCACACGTTTTCGTCGTGATTCTCTGGTAGAACTTTAGGGCACTCTTTGAGGTCCTTTGTGTTGGTTGAATAGATGAATCTGAGATTGTGTGATGCATATCGTATAATCATGCCCGCGGATACTTGAGGTGACATTGGAGTATCTAGGTGACATTAGGGTTTTGGTTCACTTGTGTCTTAAGGTGTTATTCTAGTATGAACTATAGGGCTGTTTGTGACACTTATAGGAATAGCCCAACGGATTGATTGGAAAGAATAACTTTGAGGTGGTTTCGTACCCTACCATAATCTCTTCGTTCGTTCTCCGCTATTAGTGACTTTGGAGTGACTCTTTGTTGCATGTTGAGGGATAGTTATGTGATCCAATTATGATATTATTGTTGAGGGAACTTACACTAGCGAAAGTATGAACCCTAGGCCTTATTTCCACGCATTGCAATACCGCTTACGCTCACTTTTATCATTGGTTACCTTGCTGTTTTTATATTTTCAGATTACAAATACCTTTATCTACTATCCATATACCACTTGTATCACCATCTCTTCGCCCAACTAGTGCACCTATACAATTTACCATTGTATTGGGTGTGTTGGGGACACAAGAGACTCTTTGTTATTTGGTTGCAGGGTTGCTTGAGAGAGACCATCTTCATCCTACGCCTCCTATGGATTGATAAACCTTAGGTCATCCACTTGAGGGAAATTTGCTACTGTCCTAAAAACCTCTGCACTTGGAGGCCCAACAACGTCTACAAGAAGAAGGTTGTGTAGTAGACATCCAGCTCTTTTCTGGCGCCGTTGCCGGGGAGGTGAGTGCTTGAAGGTATATCTTTAGATATTGCAATCGAGTCTTTTAGTCTCTTGTTTTATCACTAGTTTAGTCTATAAAGGAAAACTATAAAAAATGAAATTAAGTTTGTCTCATACGCTTCACCTTTTTAATATCTTTCGTGAGTATGATGGAAAGGATAATTGTGCTCAAGTGCTAGAAGAAGAAATCCATAAAATGTCTGGCACTAAATATTTGAATGATGAGCATGATTGCAATTTTGTTAGTATGAATTCCTTGAATATCCATGATGCTAATGATATGCAAAGCCACAAGCTTGGGGAAGCTATGTTTGGTGAAGATGATATTTTTTGTCCCCCAAGTTTTGATGAGAAAATTTATTATGATGAAAGCATGCCTCCTATCTATGATGATTATTGTAATGACACGTATGCTTTAAAGAATAATGATAACCATGAAACTTGTCATCTTGATCTTGATTTTCAATCACATGATAGTTATTTTGTTGAGTTTGCTCCCACTATTATTCATGAGAAGAATTTTGCTTGTGTGGAGAGTAGTAAATTTTCTATGCTTGTAGATCATGAAAAGAACGCTTTACGTGCTGGTTATATTGTTGAATTCATTCATGATGCTACTGAAAATTATTATGAGGGAGGAATATATGCTTCTAGGAATTGCAATAATATCAAGTTTCCTCTCTATGTTCTTAAAGTTTTGAAGTTATGCTTGTTTTGCTTTCCTATGCAAGTTGATTCTTGTTCCCACAAGTTGTTTGCTCACAAAATCCCTATGCATAGGAAGAGGATTAGACTTAAATGTGCTAGTCATATTCTTCATGATGCTCTCTTTATGTTTCAATTCTTACCTTTTATGTGAGCATCATTGAAATCATCATGCCTGGCTAGGGGCATTAAACGATAGCGCTTGTTGGGAGGCAACCCAACTTTATTTTTGTTCCTTGCTTTTTGATACTGTTTAGTAATAAATAATTCATCTAGCCTCTGTTTATATGTGGTCTTATGTCTTTAATTAGTGCTTGTGCCAAGTAGAACCTTTGGGAAGACTTGGGGAAAGTCTTGTCTCTGTTTATATGTGGTCTTATGTCTTTAATTAGTGCTTGTGCCAAGTAGAACCTTTGGGAAGACTTGGGGAAAGTCTTGTTGATCATGCTGTAAAAAACAGAAACTTTAGCACTCACGAGAATTGCTTCCATTTTTATTTGGAGAGTGATATTTAGTTAATTATTTTTGCAGATGATTAATAGATAAATTACTCAGGTCTATAAATTTATTTGAGAATTTTATGAGTTCCAGAAGTATAAGTTTGATCCAGATTACTACATATTGTTCTGTTTTTGACAGATTCTGTTTTTCATGTGTTGTTTACTTATTTTGATGAATCTGTGGCTAGTAAAATAGTTTATAAACCATAGAGAAGTTTGAATACAGTAGGTTTAACACCAATATAAATAAATAATGAGTTCATTACAGTACCTTGAAGTGGTGTTTTGTTTTCTTTCGCTAACGGAGCTCAGGAGTTTTCTACTTTAAGTTTTGTGTTGTGAAGTTTTCATGTTTTGGGTAAAGATTCGATGGACTATGGAATAAGGAGTGGCAAGAGCCTAATCTTGGGGATTCCCAAGGAACCCCAAGGTAATATTCAAGGACAACCAAAAAGCCTAAGCTTGGGGATGCCCCGGAAGGCATCCCCTCTTTCGTCTTCGTTCATCGGTAACTTTACTTGGAGCTATATTTTTATTTACCACATGATATGTGTTTTGCTTGGAGCATAAATTTATTTTGTTAGGATTTGCTTGCTGTTATTTAGAACAATGTTTTGCATCTTTTATTTCAATAAAAGTGGCATTGATAGCCTTTACTATGCCTATGTTACAAGTATAGATGTTGCTGTTTGAAAACAGAAAGTTTACCGCTGTTGCAATAATTCCCTAGAAAAGTCAGAATGTGATAAAATATTGAAACCTTTTGCATATTAAGATCTGATAAATTTACTACAGTGGGAATTTTCTTTCATACTTTTTGGAGTTAGGGAAGTATGTATGTTGCAGCATTCTTTACAGACTGTCCTGTTTAGGCAGATTGCTGTTATGTTTGCATTGTTTCCATATGTTTGCTTCTTTAATGATTCTATTTGAGGATAGGACTATTAAATATGCAGAGGCATTTAGTATGCAATGTTGAATAATAATTTTAGTGATTTTCTACAGTAGAGTGTGATAAGTTTTTGGCAATGGTTTATACTAACTTATCTCACGAGTCCTTGTTGAGTTTTGTGTGGATGAAGCTTTTGAGATTTAGGGAGACCGTGATATGAGAGGAATTAAGGAGACACAAAAGCTCAAGTTTGGGGATGCCCAAGGCACCCCAAGATAATATCTCAAGAAGTCTCAAGCGTCTAAGCTTGGGGATGCCCCGGTTGGCATCCCACCTTTCTTCTTCAACAACTATCGGTTAGTAGGGATGGCAATGGGTCGGGTTTGGGGCGGGTGGAGCTGGTCCAAATCCAACCCATGACCCATCTTCCTACCCTCTGCCCATCCACCAAATTATCCATGGGCAAAACTTGTGCCCATGTCCAAACCCACTGGATACCCACATACCCATGGAGCTCTATGGGCATAGAAAAGTTAGCATGAAGCCTTCCCAAAGAGAAAATTAACTCATCATCATTCACTCACAAATGACAACATAAACTACATGCATAAGTAGGCAACAAGTAATAGGATGAGTCCTTAAGTGTGACATACCAGAGGTTGATTCTGCAGCATATAGCTCATGGAACAAGTTGCATATTTCCTGCCATTTCCCATTGATTCATTCTTTCTACTATCACTGGCATATGGCCCCACATGTCATACGGGTATCCATTGGATATCCATGGAGCACAAACTATAACCATGCCCAACCCGTCTGTTCGTGGGTATCCATATCCATGGACCCATGGGCGAAAATGTGCTCCATACCCTTGCCCAACCGGGTCGGGTATCCATGGGTATCCAGATCCGTGGATAAAATTGCCATCCCTATCGGTTAGTATCGGTTGATCCTAAGTTTTTGCTTCTTCACATGATGTTTGCTATTCTTAGATTTTATTTTATTTTGCTTTGCTTGTTGTTTGAATAAAGTATCAAGATCTGAAATTATTAAATGTTAGAGAGTCTTCACATAGTTGCATAATTATTCAACTACTCATTGATCTTCACTTATATCTTTCGGAGTAGTTTGTTGTTTGCTCTAGTACTTCACTTATATCTTTTAGAGCATGGTGGTAGATTTATTTTGAAGAAATAGATGAACTCTCATGCTTCACTTAGATTATTTTGAGAGTCTTAAATAGCATGGTAATTTGCTTAAATAATCCCAATATGCTAGGCATCCAAGAATAGTAAAAACTTTCATATAGAGTATTGAATACTAAGAGAAGTTTGATGCTTGATGATTGTTTTGAGATATGGAGGTAATAATATTAGAGTCATGCTAGTTGAGTAGTTGTGAATTTGAGAAATACTTGTGTTGAAGTTTGTGATTCCCGTAGCATGCACGTATGGTGAACCGTTATGTGATGAAGTCGGAGCATGATTTATTTATTGACTGTCTTCCTTATGAGTGGCGGTCGGGGACGAGCGATGGTCTTTTCCTACCAATCTATCCCCCTAGGAGCATGCGCGTAGTACTTTGTTTCGATAACTAATAGATTTTTGCAATAAGTATGTGAGTTCTTTATGACTAATGTTGAGTCCATGGATTATATGCACTCTCACCCTTCCACCATTGCTAGCCTCTCTAATACTGCGCACCTTTTGCCGGTATCATAAACCCACCATATACCTTCCTCAAAACAGCCACTATACCTACCTATTATGGCATTTCCATAGCCATTCCGAGATATATTGCCATGCAACTTTCCACCGTTCCATTATTATGACACGCTTCATCATTGTCATATTGCTTTGCATGATCATGTAGTTGACATCGTATTTGTGGCAAGGCCACCGTTCATAATCCTTTCATACATGTCACTCATGCATCATTGCACATCCCGGTACACCGCCAGAGGCATTCATATAGAGTCATATCCTGTTCTAAGTATCGAGTTGTAATTCTTGAGTTGTAAGAAAATAAAAGTGTGATAATCATCATTATTAGAGCATTGTCCCAGTGAGGAAAGGATGATGGAGACTATGATTCCCCCACAAGTCGGGATGAGACTCCGGACGAAAAAAAGAGGCCAAAGAAGCCCAAATAAAAAAAGAGGCCATAAAAAAAGAGAAGGCCCAAATAAAAAAATGAGAGAAAAAGAGAGAAGGGGCAATGCTACTATCCTTTTACCACACTTGTGCTTCAAAGTAGCACCATGATCTTCATGATAGAGAGTCTCTTATGTTGTCACTTTCATATACTAGTGGGAATCTTTCATTATAGAACTTGGCTTGTATATTCCAATGATGGGCTTCCTCAAAATGCCCTAGGTCTTCGTAAGCAAGCGAGTTGGATGCACACCCACTTAGTTTCTTTTTGAGCTTTCATACACTTATAGCTCTAGTGCATCTGTTGCATGGCAATCCCTACTCACTCACATTGATATCTATTAATGGGCATCTCCATAGCACGTTGATATGCCTAGTTGATGTGAGACTATCTTCTCCTTTTTGTCTTCTCCACAACCACCACTCTTTTCCACCTATAGTGCTATATCCATGGCTCACGCTCATGTATTGTGTGAAGATTGAAAAAGTTTGAGAACATCAAAAGTATGAAACAATTGCTTGACTTGTCATCCGGATTGTGCATGATTTAAATATTTTGTGTGGTGAAGATGGAGCATAGCCAGACTATATGATTTTGTAGGGATAGCTTTCTTTGGCCATGTTATTTTGAGAAGACATGATTGCTTTGTTAGTATGCTTGAAGTATTATTATTTTTATGTCAATATGAACTTTTGTCTTGAATCTTGTGGATCTGAATATTCATGCCACAATTAAGAAGAATTACATTGAAATTATGCCAAGTAGCACTCCGCATCAAAAATTCTGTTTTTATCATTTACCTACTCGAGGACGAGTAGGAATTAAGCTTGGGGATGCTGATACGTCTCCAACGTATCTATAATTTTTGATTGCTCCATGCTATATTATCTACTGTTTTGAATGTTTATGGTCTTTATTATACACTTTTATATCATTTTTGGGACTAACCTATTAACCAAGAGCCCAGTGCCAGTTTCTGTTTTTACCCTGTTTTAGGGTTTCGAAGAAAAGGAAAATCAAATGGAGTCCAATTGACATGAAACTTCACGGAACTCATTTTTGGAAGGAAAGAAGCCCAGAAGACTTGGAGTGCACATCGGGGGATCTGCGAGGAGGTCACGAGGCAGGGGCGCCCACCCCCCTGGGCGCACCGTCCACCCTCGTGAGCCCCTCGTGGCCCCCTGACGTACTTCTTCTGCCTATATATATCTCCATATACCCTAAAAACATTGGGGAGCACAATAGATCGGGAGTTCCGCCGCCAGAAGCCTCAGTAGCCACTGAAAGCCAATCAAGACCCGTTCCGGCACCCTGCCAGAGGGGGAATCCCTCTCCGGTGGCCATCTTCATCATCCCGGTGCTCTCCATGATGAGGAGGGAGTAGTTCTCCCTCGGGGCTGAGGGTATGTACTAGTAGCTATGTGTTTGATCTCTCTCTCTCTCTCTCGTGTTCTTGAGGTGATACGATCTTGATGTATCGCGAGCTTTGCTATTATATTTGGATCCTATGATGTTTTCTCCCCCCCCCCCCTGTACTCTCTTGTAATGAATTGAGTTTCCCCTTTGAAGTAATCTTATCAGATTGAGTCTTTATAGATTCGAGAACACTTGATGTATGTCTTGCTGTGCATATCTGTGGTGACAATGGGATATCACATGATTCACTTGATGTATGTTTTGGTGATCAACTTGCGGGTTCCGCCCATGAACCTATGCATAGGGGTTGGCACACGTTTTCGTCGTGATTCTCCGGTAGAACTTTGGGGCACTCTTTGAGGTCCTTTATGTTGGTTGAATAGATGAATCTGAGATTGTGTGATGCATATCGTATAATCATGCCCACGGATACTTGAGGTGACATTGGAGTATCTAGGTGACATTAGGGTTTTGGTTGATTTGTGTCTTAAGGTGTTATTCTAGTACGAACTCTAGGGTTTTTTGTGACACTTATAGGAATATCCCAATGGATTGATTGGAAAGAATAACTTTGAGGTGGTTTCGTAGCCTACCATAATCTCTTCGTTCGTTCTCCGCTATTAGTGACTTTGGAGTGACTCTTTGTTGCATGTTGAGGGATAGTTATGTGATCCAATTATGATATTATTGTTGAGGGAATTTACACTAGCGAAAGTATGAACCCTAGGCCTTATTTCCACGCATTGCAATACCGTTTACGCTCACTTTTATCATTAGTTACCTTGCTGTTTTTATAATTTCAGATTACAAATACCTTTATCTACTATCCATATACCACTTGTATCACCATCTCTTCGCCGAACTAGTGCACCTATACAATTTACCATTGTATTGGGTGTGTTGGGGACACAAGAGACTTTTTTTTATTTGGTTGCAGGGTTGCTTGAGAGAGACCATCTTCATCCTACGCCTCCTACGGATTGATAAACCTTAGGTCATCCACTTGAGGGAAATTTGCTACTGTCCTACAAACCTCTGCACTTGGAGGCCCAACAGCGTCTACAAGAAGAAGGTTGTGTAGTAGACATCATCTGCCATCCGTCATTTCTGATCACTAGATCTGCATCTAACGACCGTGAGGTAAGTTGTGGCCTTTTTGCAAGAATAGCCCACTCCTTTGCTCCAATTTGCAGAAAACCCCTTACTATCTTGAGACCAACCACATCCCTCTCTCACCTCATCAAAACAGCCTGAGGAGTATATTTTGAGTGAAACATAATATATTTTTTAGTGATATATGTATATCAAAACTAGAGTTTTTCTTTCAAGTTTGTGAACATGTATTCTACTTTGGATCCGTTGCAACGCACGGGCACATTGCTAGTAATAGCAAAAACCTGTGCAGTTCTCTTCTTCTCCCTCTAATTCTCTAGCGACGATTAGCTCTGGATGGCGAAGCGCTGCTGGATCGTGAAGCATGTACGCCTACAATCTGTAGAGAGGTCATGCTTTCAGTCTTCGAGGGATCGTTCATGAACGGTTCGAGGGACTTCATCAACAATCTACACCAACTCTTCTTCCGCTGCAACTCGAAATTGTTAATGATCAGATCCAAACCTCTGATGCATCTTCATAGTGTTCCTGGAATCATGATTGTAGGATGATTATTTTTTTCGTTTTCCACTACGTTTCCCAACAAATATATAGTGACGGATGCAAGAATGATTGATCGCAAAACCATTGTTACTTTGTTAGCCAAGAATTTAAGCACTCTATGGTGGGGAACGTTGCTGGAAAACAAAAAAATTCTATGCACATGTGAGATCTATCCATGGAGAGGCATATATACGAGAGGGGAAGAGCATCTTCATACCCTTGAAGATCGCTAAGCGAAAGCGTTTATCAACGCGGTTGATGTAGTCGTACACCTTCATGATCCGTCCCGATCAAGTACCGAACATACGACACCTCCGCGTTCAACACACGTTCAGCTCGATGACGTCCTTGCCTTCTCGATCCAGCAAGAGAGGCGAAGTAGTAGATGAGTGTCGGCAACACGACGGTGTGGTGACGGTGGTGGTGAAGAACAATCTCCACAGGGCTTCGCCAAGCACAACGGAAACTATGACGGAGGATAAACTAGAGGGGGTGGGGTTGCCAGCATATGGCTTGGTGAATCTTGATGTGTCTTGGGTGCTAGCCATGTCCCTCTATTTATATGTTGAGCCCTAGGGCCGAAACTTGGAATAAAAGCCTCATCAAAGTCGGTTTTGCCCGAAAGGCAAGAGTCCTTCTCGCACTCTAGGACCAGACGCCAGGGACCCTAGCGTCTGGCCCCTGGCCTCTGCAAAACTGCCTTTTGCACTTACCAAAAGCCCCGTAGGCTTTACCCCTTGGCCCAAATAAAGTGTTCTTGCACCAGAACATTTCGGGAAACATATGAAACCTCTTTCGGTGAATTCCGGAACCTTTCTGAAGACCAAACACTATTATCCCATATATCAATCTTTACCTCCAGACCATTCCGGAGCTCCTTGTCATGTCCGTGATCTCATCTGGGACTCCGAACAACATTCGGTCACCAACATACATAACTCATACAATACTATGTCGTGAACGAATGTTAAGTGTGCGGACCCTACGGGTTCGATAATGATGTAGACATGACCGAGACGCTTCTCCGATCAATAACCAATAGCGGTACCTGGATGCCCATAGTGGTTGCTACATATTCTACGAAGATCTTTATCGGTCGAACCTTTATGACAACATATGTAGTTCCCTTTGTCTGTCGGTATGTTACTTGCCCGAGATTCGATCATCGGTATCTCCATACCTAGTTCAATCTTGTTACCGGCAAGTCTCTTTACTCGTTCCGTAATACATCATCCTGTAACTAACTCCTTAGTCACATTGCTTGCAAGCTTCTTGTGATGTTGTATTACCGAGAGGGCCCAAAGATACCTCTCTGATACACAGAGTGACAAATTCCAATCTCGATCCATGCCAACTCAATAGACACCATCGAAGATACCTATAGAGCATATTTATGATCACCCAGTTACGTTGTGACATTTGATAGCACACAAGGTATTGCTTCGGTATCCGGGAGTTGTATGATCTCATGGTCGAAGGAATATGTATTTGACATTAAGAAAGCAGTAGCAATAAACTGAACGATCATATGCTAAGCTAATGGATGGGTCTTATTCATCACATCATTCTCCTAATGATGTGATCCCGTTATCAAATGACAACACATGTCTATGGTTAGGAAACCTTAACCATCTTTTGATCAACGAGCTAGTCTAGTAGAGGCATACTAGGGACACGGTATTTGTTTATGTATCCACACATGTATTTAAGTTTCCGGTCAATACAATTCTACCATGAATAATAAACCATTATCATGATCAAGGAAATATAATAATAAGCATTTTATTATTGCCTCTAGGACATATTTCCATCACTCTAACCACATAGCATTGCTATTGAATAGTGTACAAGTTAGCAACCAATAATAGAGTGGACGAGAAGATTTTGATAGGACGCTCATATAGAAGAAATATAAAGATGTGGTCCAACATGCATGTGAAGAGGCGCCTCTCAACGCGCATGGGGTTGAAGTGATGGTCAAGTTAGGGCTGCTACATGACATAGGCTTTATTACTAAAGAACTCAAATAAAAGTATGAGCCAGACCCAAAGACATCTCAACGAAGTGATGGATGACTGTTGAATGACCACAATCATGAAAACAAAGTGGAGCTCGCAAATCTAATTGAGGATTTGGTAGAACAAGAAGAAGTATAGTGGCTCAAAAATATATAGGTCGTGAAATACTCATAGAACGTGTCATGTTTTCATATGTTTGCATAAGTCCCAAAGAAGTGGAATTTAATAAATAAACTGAAACCATGGTAGTGAGCGGAACGCACAAACACTTAAAACACGTTGGTGTTGTCATATTTGCCCGATCCCTTTATTTGGAAATAAATAATACATGTCTTTGATAAAATTCATCAATGAGGTGCTCTTGTAGATTGTAGAATAGGAAGTTAAGATGGTAGCTCTTGGTATTGATTGAAAGGTGCTACAACAGCATGATTCACATGTTATTTGTAAAAATAATTTGGCATCTTATCGGGAGGCGATCACATGTAAAGTGGTTCATGTGGTAAACTACTTACAAAGTCTAAGATATTGGAGAAACATGACGGGATCCTAACCCCTAATGTCAATACAGTGAATTTTACCACACAATTCCAGGCCAATCGTCTTGTATAATGTAATACAAGGTTGTCAGAATCACGATTCTATTGTACGATTCTATGACTTTAAGATCCAAATTAACCCCTTTGATTCTACGATTTTGGATCATAGAATCTACGTTTCTACGATCCTAATAGTGAAGATTCTACGATTTGCGATTCTACCATTGGAGCTTCGATCCGATTCAGGATCACGATTCTGACAACTTTGATGTAATACACAATATCATCTCGAATATGCTACATGTTAGATTGGGGATGGTTCTACGCGAGGTCATATCACTAACCAAACTATGTATTTCCTTTGAAGGCTTATTACAATTTACACATAAAATACTAGTAGCCTATGAGTATGTCCTTGTGATAAAGAATAAGTATATTATCTTTGTTCATGAAGTTTGATATGCACAAAGCATGTGATGCAATGGATTCTTTTTGGAAAATATGATGTAGATATTTAAATTCCATCACATATATATGGATAAACTTGATGATGGCTTGATTTAGATTCCTCAAGTATTTAGTAAGATTTAAATCACAGGAAACTAATTTCTACACAACGATGAGGGAATTTTGCCAACGAATGTTTTATCCTTGATACCCACAACCGTAGGGGATTGCTTGTATCCCTTTCAATAATTAAGAGTGTTTAAAGCAACAGGGAGCAAGAATGATGTGGCTTATGCTAATATCATGAAATTAGCAGCAACTGGTGCAAAAGATGGTTGACTAGTATTTGTGTGTTTGAGATTTGCATGTAAAGTAAATACTAATATAAGTAAATGATGTCTAGAGATATCCTGATCCTCAAGATCACTTCAATAACAAGAGGCTGACTGAACTTATTAAGCCTACTAGGTATTCTCATGGACATATGTACTTGTTTTTTCAGTATGCTCTCATGTGGGTGGTCCCAATGCTTATTGCACCACAATACCAAAACCTAATATACTACTTATGGTTAAATTACCAATGGCTTACCAAGTTTCCGTTGGAAGCAACTAGAGTAAAATTAAATTTCTGCAAACTTACCAAAGTTTTCGTCCGAAACAACTAAAGTACATTAAATTTCTAACGACTTGCCAAGTTTTTGTTGGAAACAACTAAAGTAAAATTTATTTTCTAACGATTTACCAAGTTTTTGTCAAAAACAACTAAATTAAACTACAACTACAGTGTTAACATTTCTAGGGTCCTCGTTACTCCAATATGCCATGAATCAAAGATTTAGGGAAAAAATCTTCTCACTGGGGCCTACCCTCTCAATTCATCATAACATAGTGCCCTCCTCAAAAACCATAAATTGTGAAGTAATATTCGGCAAGTGTTCACGCATGACCATTAGAGAATTAAACAACACAAGCGCAAACATTACTGCATTATCGTCTCATATGCAACCCATTAACTAGGGCTCCCCCATGTCCTCAAGAACTTGACTATTAAAAATCACAAACATAGGTATTAGTAGGGGCATAATCTATTGGTGTTAAAGTAAACCATAATTTATTTTCATAATCTACAATTTGAGGTTATAAATTCCCCACCAATAAATTACACAAATTCGATTGTAACAACACCAAGAATGAGATAGGCTTCAAGCTATAAAGATAATATATGCACCATGTCAACGATGGAGATGGGGATGTGTTTTTTTTGATAAAGACGGTGCTCTCCATGTTATTTTGGTATTACGGATGAAGATGGAGAAGAAATCCACCTACAGAAAATACGAAGGACATAGAATATACTCTTATCAATGTCTCAATGATGAAAGGGCATTTTGTGTTCCGCTTTTGTATCCTTTGGTGTAGCCAAAAATCAGGTGTGGCTTCATCTTCGTGTATAAACAATATCCTATTATTTATTTAATTTTCATAAATTACTTAAATCTCTTGATTATTGCTCCTATTCCTAAATGCCCCGTCCCAACGGTTAGCTAGTGTAATCTTTAAATAAAAACATATATTTCTCACACAATATGTTCAATGTAGATCAACTAATAATTAAGTGAGAACATACATGTTTACCTACTAAATTTATGACATGAATATACATGTATCTTGATTCCTTTTTGTGTTGATGGCCCAGTATGGTAGTTTTTGCAGAAGTATTTGGCGGCATTGACTAGATTCGTATGTAAAGAATTTCAACATCTGTTTCACTCATTTTATTTTTTGACGACTCCATAATTATCATGAAAGAAAATATATGAATGCAACTACCTACAACACATATAGGGTGCCTAATGTGCATGCAATCTTGGAACAAGTGGAATTTTTACAACAAATGAGCATTTTCTTAGTCATAATACTAACATTAACAAAATAGTCGATATTCGCGTAAATTCACATTGAGGCGCCGATGGGTTTAGTTTATGTAGAGTTTTCTGGGAGATTTCTTATTGCTTACTCCGGGCTTTTGTCGGTTTTCACTCTCAAATTGTTATTTATTTGTCAAAATAAAGAAACCTTGGTTTTTTATTACACAATATTACGCTTATGAAAGGATTTGGAGCCATATTTAAGTAAATGGGAGGACATCTGTCAGCTTACCTTTTGGAAGAAATGCCATTTAGGCGAAACAACGGGGAAGACGACACTAGTACGAGGGCACCCACTTGTAAAAATGGTTGTTCCATCTAGCAATCCCAACAACTTACATCAAGGAACCGGATAGAACAGATCGACATGGGAATAAGAACACAAACCATACCAGAGGAGGCGAGATCCAAAAGGGAATTGCTTCACTTAGATCCATCCCAGACTCCTCCATTCCACCATCGATAACACCACCATTAGAGATATTCATCTTTGTAAGACTAGGGTCATAAACTCCATTTAAACCTTTACTCTGACACCATGATCTAGATATTCATGCATATTGTGGTGGTGATCTATGTATTATTGATATGATTTCCTTTTAACTGAACTACGTGTTTAGTTGTGACCCCTCTCTCATCTGTAAGTAATCACCTATGTAATTGTGCATAATGCATATTTATAATTACCTATGGTTACTTTGATGATTGATTATAAGGTTGATTATCCATGGCATACGCAATGCTTGTTGCCTAATTTAAGGGCCCATGCAACATGATCCAGAGACGTACATGGGTAAGCACTTGTTGTCTACCAATTCTACAACCTCCATGTGAATGTGTTGTTGGGGAACGTAGTAATTTCAAAAAAATTCCTACGCACACGCAAGATCATGGTGATGCATAGCAACGAGAGGGGAGAGTGTTGTCTACGTACCCACACAGACCGACTGCGGAAGCGTTAACGCAACGTAGAGGAAGTAGTCATACGTCTTCCCGATCCGACCGATCCAAGCACCGTTACTCCGGCACCTCCGAGTTCTTAGCACACGTACAGCTCGATGACGATCCCCGGGCTCCGATCCAGCAAAGCGTCGGGGAAGAGTTCCGTCAGCACGACGGCGTGGTGACGATCTTGATGTTCTACCGTTGCAGGGCTTCGCCTAAGCACCGCTACAATATGATCGAGGTGGAATATGGTGGCAGGGGGCACCGCACACGGCTAAGGAACGATCTCAAGGATCAACTTGTGTGTCTAGAGGTGCCCCCTTGCCCCTGTATATAAAGGAGCCAAGGGGGAGGGGCGGCCGGCCAGGAGGAGGGCGCAGGAGGAGTCCTACTCCTACCGGGAGTAGGACTCCCCCCCTTAATCCTAATTGGAATAGGATTCCCCGAGGGGAAGAGAGAGAGGGGGGCCGGCCACCTCTCCTTGTCCTAATAGGACTAGGGGAGGGGGGAGGCGCGCGGCCCACCTTGGGCTGCCCCTTTCTCCTTTCCACTAAAGCCCACTAAGGCCCATATGGCTCCCGGGGGGTTCCGGTAACCTCCCGGTACTCCGGTAAAATCTCGATTTCACCTGGAACACTTCCGATATCCAAACATAGGCTTCCAATATATCAATCTTTATGTCTCAACCATTTCGAGACTCCTCGTCATGTCCGTGATCACATCCGGGACTCCGAACTAACTTTGGTACATCAAAATGCATAAACTCATAATAACTGTCATCGTAACGTTAAGCGTGCGGACCCTACGGTTTGAGAACAATGTAGACATGACCGAGACACGTCTCCGGTTAATAACCAATAGCAGGACCTGGATGCCCATATTGGCTCCTACATATTCTACAAAGATCTTTATCGGTCAGACCGCATAACAACATACGTTGTTCCCTTTGTCATCGGTATGTTACTTGCCTGAGATTCGTTCGTCGGTATCCAATACCTAGTTCAATCTCGTTACCGGCAAGTCTCTTTACTTGTTCCGTAATACATCATCCCGCAACTAACTCATTAGTTGCAATGCTTGCAAGGCTTATGTGATGTGCATTACCGAGAGGGCCCAGAGATACCTCTCCGACAATCGGAGTGACAAATCCTAATCTCGAAATACGCCAACCCAACATCTACCATTAGAGACACCTGTAGAGCTCCTTTATAATCACCTAGTTACGTTGTGACGTTTGGTAGCACACAAAGTATTCCTCCGCAAACAGGAGTTGCATAATCTCATAGTCATAGGAACATGTATAAGTCATGAAGAAAGCAATAGCAACATACTAAACGATCGGGTGCTAAGCTAATGGAATGGGTCATGTCAATCAGATCATTCAACTAATGATGTGATCCCATTAATCAAATAACAACTCTTTGTCCATGGTTAGGAAACATAACCATCTTTGATTAACGAGCTAGTCAAGTAGAGGCATACTAGTGACACTCTGTTTGTCTATGTATTCACACATGTATTATGTTTCCGGTTAATACAATTCTAGCATGAATAATAAACATTTATCATGATATAAGGAAATAAATAATAACTTTATTATTGCCTCTAGGGCATATTTCCTTCAGTCTCCCACTTGCACTAGAGTCAATAATCTAGTTCACATCGCCATGTGATTTAACAGCCATAGTTCACATCGTCATGTGACCAACACTCAAAGGGTTTACTAGAGTCAGTAATCTAGTTCACATATCTATGTGATTAACACCCAAAGAGTACTAAGGTGTGATCATGTTTTGCTTGTGAGATAATTTTAGTCAACGGGTCTGTCACATTCAGATCCATAAGTATTTTGCAAGTTCTATGTCTACAATGCTCTACACAGAGCTACTCTAGCTAATTGCTCCCACTTTCAATATGTATCCAGATTGAGACTTAGAATCATCTGGATCAGTGTCAAAAACTTGCATCGACGTAACCCTTTACAACGAACCTTTTTGTCACGTCCATAATCGAGAAACATATCCTTATTTCACTAAGGATAATTCTGACCGCTGTCTAGTGATCTACTCCTAGATCACTATTGTACTCCCTTGCCAAATCAATGCAGGGTATACAATAGATCTGGTACACAGCATGACATACTTTATAGAACCTATGGCCAAAGCATAGGGAATGACTTTCATTCTCTTTCTATCTTCTGCCGTGGTCGGGCTTTGAGTCTTACTCAAATTCATACCTTGTAATACAGGCAAGAACTATTTCTTTGACTGCTCCATTTTGAACTACTTCAAAATCTTGTCAAGGTATGTACTCATTGAAAAAACTTATCAAGCGTCTTGATCTATCTCTATAGATCTTGGAGCTCAATATGTAAGCAGCTTCACCGAAGTCTTTCTTTGAAAAACTCCTTTCAAACACTCCTTTATGCTTTACAGAATAATTCTACATTATTTCTGATCAACAATATGTCATTCATATATACTTATCAGAAATGTTGTAGTGCCCCCACTCACTTTCTCGTAAATACAGGCTTCACCGCAATTCTGTATAAAACTATATGCTTTGATCAACTCATCAAAGCGTATATTCCAACTCCGAGATGCTTGCACCAGTCCACAGATGGATCGCTGGAGTTTGCACATTTTGTTAGCACCTTTCGGATTGACAAAACCTTCTGGTTGCATCATATACAACTCTTCTTTAATAAATCCATTAAGGAATGCAGTTTTGTTTATCCATTTGCCAGATTTCATAAAAATGCGGCAATTGCTAACATGATTCGGATAGACTCAAGCATAGATACGAGTGAGAAACTCTCATCGTAGTCAACACCTTGAACTTTGTCGAAAACCTTTTGCGACAATTCTAGCTTTGTAGATAGTAACACTACTATCAGCGTCCGTCTTCCTCTTGAAGATCCATTTATTTTCTTTGGCTTGCCGATCATCGGGCAAATCCATCAAAGTCCATACTTTGTTCTCATACATGGATCATATCTCAGATTTTATGGCCTCAAACCATTTCGCGGAATCTGGGCTCATCATCGCTTCCTCATAGTTCGCAAGTTCGTCATGGTCTAGTAACATGACTTCCAGAACAGGATTACCGTACCACTCTGGTGCAGATCTCACTCTGGTTTACCTACGAGATTCAGTAGTAACTTGATCTGAAGTTACATGATCATCATCATTAGCTTCCTCACTAACTGGTGTAGGTGTCACTGAAACAGTTTTCTGTGATGCACTACTTCCCAATAAGGGAGCAGGTACAGTTACCTCGTCAAGTTCTACTTTCCTCCCACTCACTTCTTTCAAGAGAAACTCCTTCTCCAGAAAGTTTCCGAATTTAGCAACAAAAAGTCTTGCCTTCGGATCTGTGATAGAAGGTGTATCCAATAGTTTCCTTTGGATATCCTATGAAGACACATTTCTCCGATTTAGGTTCGAGCTTATCAGGTTGAAGCTTTTTCACATAAGCATCGCAGCCCCAAACTTTCAGAAACGACATCTTTGGTTTCTTGCCAAACCACAGTTCATAAAGCGTCGTCTCAACGGATTTTGATGGTGCCCTTTTAATGTGAATGCAGTTGTCTTTAATGCATAACCCCAAAATGATAGTGGTAGATCGGTAAGAGACATCATAGATCGCACCATATCTAATAAAGTACGGTTATGACGTTCAGACACACCATTACATTCTGGTGTTCTAGGTGGCATGAGTAGTGGAACTATTTCACATTGTTTTTAACTGAAGGCCAAACTCGTAACTCAAATACTCTTCTCTACGATCAGATCGTAGAAACTTTATTTTCTTGTTACGATGATTTTTCACTTCACTCTGAAATTTCTTTGAACTTTTCAAATGTTTCAGACTTATGTTTCATCAAGTAGATATACTCATATCTGCTCAAATCATCTGTGAAGATCAGAAAATAATGATACCTGTCGTGAGCCTCAATATTCATCAGACCACATACATCAGCATGTATGATTTCCAACAAATCTGTTGCTCGCTCCATTGTTCCGAAGAACAGAGTCTTTAGTCATCTTGCCCATGAGGCATGGTTCGCAAGCATCAACTGATTCATAATCAAGTGATTCCAAAAGCCCATCAGCATGGAGTTTCTTCATGCGCTTTACACCAATATGACCTAAACGGCAGTGCTACAAATAAGTTGCACTATCATTATTAACCTTGCATCTTTTGGTTTCAATATTATGATTATGTGTATCACTACGATCGAGATCCAACGAACTATTTTCATTGGGTGTGTAACCATATAAGGTTTTATTCATGTAAACAGAACAACAATTTATTCTCTTACTTAAATGAATAACCGTATTACAATAAACATGATCAAATCATATTCATGCTCAACGCAAACACCAAATAACACTTATTTAGGTTCAACACTAATCCCGAAATTATAGGGAGTGTGCGATGATGATCATATCAATCTTGGAACCACTTCCAACACACATCGTCACTTCACCCTTAACTAGTCTCTGTTTATTCTGCAACTCCCGTTTCAAGTTACTAATCTTAGCAACTGAACTAGTATCAAATACTGAGGGGTTGCCATAAACACTAGTAAAGTACACATCAATAATCATGTATATCAAATATACTTATGTTCACTTTGCCATCCTTCTTATCCGCCAATCACTTGGGGTAGTTCCGCTTCCAGTGATCAGTCCCTTTGCAGTAGAAGCACTCAGTCTCAGGCTTAGGTCCAGACTTGGGCTTCTCCACTTGAGCAGCAACTTGCTTGCCGTTCTTCTTGAAGTTCCCCTTCTTCCCCTTGCCCTTTACTTGAAACTAGTGGTCTTGTTAACCATCAACACTTGATGTTTTTCTTGATTTCTACCTTCGTTGATTTCAGCATCACAAAGAGCTTGGGAATTACTTTCGTCATCCTTTGCATATTATAGTTCATCACGAAGTTCTACTAACTTGGTGATGGTGACTAGAGAATTTTGTCAATCACTATTTTATCTGGAAGATTAACTCCCACTTGATTCAAGCGATTGTAGTACCCAGACAATCTGAGCACATGCTCACTGCTTGAGCGATTCTCCTCCATCTTTTAGCTATAGAAATTGTTGGAGACTTCATATTCCTCAACTCGGGTATTTGCTTGAAATATTAACTTCAACTCCTGGAACATCTCATATGGTCCATGACGTTCAAAACGTCTTTGAAGTCCCGATTCTAAGCCGTTAAGCATGGTGCACTTAAACTATCAAGTAGTCATCATATTGAGCTAGCCAAACGTTCATAATGTCTGCATCTGCTCCTGCAATAGGTTTGTCACCTAGTGGTGCATCAAGGACATAATTCTTCTATGCAGCAATGAGGATAAACCTCAGATCACGGATCCAATCCGCATCATTGCTACTAACATCTTTCAACACAATTTTCTCTAGGAACATATCAAAATAAACATATGAAAGCAACAACGCGAGCTATTGATCTACAACATAGATATGCTAATACTACCAGGACTAAGTTCATGATAAATTAAAGTTCAATTAATCATATTACTTAAGAACTCCCACTTAGATAGACATCCCTCTAATCCTCTAAGTGATCACGTGATCCAAATCACTAAACCATAACCGATCATCACGTGAGATGGAGTAGTTTTCAATGGTGAACATCGTTTATGTTGATCATATCTACTATATGATTCACGCTCGACCTTTCGGTCTCCGTGTTCCGAGGCCATATCTGCATATGCTAGGCTCGTCAAGTTTAACCTGAGTATTGTGCGTGTGCAAAACTGGCTTGCACCCGTTGTAGATGGACGTAGAGCTTATCACACCCGATCATCACGTGGTGTCTGGGCACGATGAACTTTGGCAACGGTGCATACTCAGGGAGAACACTTCTTGATAATTTAGTGAGAGATCATCTTATAATGCTACCGTCAATCAAAGCAAGATAAGATGCATAAAAGATAAACATCACATGCAATCAATATAAGTGATATGATATGGCCATCATCATCTTGTGCCTGTGATCTCCATCTCTGAAGCACCGTCATGATCACCATCGTCACCGGCGCGACACCTTGATCTCCATCGTAGCATCGTTGTCGTCTCGCCAATCTTATGCTTCCACGACTATCGCTACCGCTTAGTGATAAAGTAAAGCATTACATCACGATTGCATTGCATACAATAAAGCGACAACCATATGGCTCCTGCCAGTTGCCGATAACTCGGTTACAAAACATGATCATCTCATACAATAAAATTCAGCATCATGCCTTGACCATATCACATCACAACATGCCTTGCAAAAACAAGTTAGACGTCCTCTACTTTGTTGTTGCAAGTTTTACGTGGCTGCTACGGGCTTAAGCAAGAACCAATCTCACCTACGCATCAAAATCACAACGATAGTTTGTCAAATAGACTCCATTTTAACCTTCGCAAGGACCGGGCGTAGCCACACTTGGTTCAACTAAAGTTGGAGAGACAGTCGCCCGCAAGCCACCTATGTGCAAAGCACGTCGGGGGAACCGGTCTCGCGTAAGCGTACGCGTAATGTTGGTCCGGGTCGTCTCGTCCAACAATACCGCCGAACCAAAGTATGACATGCTGGTAGGCAGTATGACTTATATCGCCCACAACTCACTTGTGTTCCACTCGTGCATATAACATCAAACCATAAAACCTAGGCTCTGATACCACTGTTGGGGAACGTAGTAATTTCAAAAAATTTCCTACGCACACGCAAGATCATGGTGATGCATAGCAACGAGAGGGGAGAGTGTTGTCTACGTACCCACGCAGACCGACTGCGGAAGCATTAACGCAACATAGAGGAAGTAGTCGTACGTCTTCCCGATCCGACCGATCCAAGCACCGTTACTCCGGCACCTCCGAGTTCTTAGCACAGGTATAGCTCAATGACGATCCCCGGGCTCCGATCCAGCAGAGCGTCGGGGAAGAGTTCCATCAGCACGACGGCGTGGTGACGATCTTGATGTTCTACCGTCGCAGGGCTTCGCCTAAGCACCGCTACAATATGATCGAGGTGGAATATGGTGGCAGGGGGCACCGCACACGGCTAAGGAACGATCTCAAGGATCAACTTGTGTGTCTAGAGGTGCCCCCTTGCCCCTGTATATAAAGGAGCCAAGGGGGAGGGGCGGCCGGCCAGGAGGAGGGCGCAGGAGGAGTCCTACTCCTACCGGGAGTAGGAATCCCCCCCCCCTTAATCCTAATTGGAATAGGATTCCCCGAGGGGAAGAGAGAGAGGGGGGCCGGCCACCTCTCCTTGTCCTAATAGGACTAGGGGAGGGGGGAGGCGCGCGGCCCACCTTGGGCTGCCCCTTTCTCCTTTCCACTAAAGCCCACTAAGGCCCATATGGCCCCCGGGGGGTTCCGGTAACCTCCCGGTACTCCGGTAAAATCCCGATTTCACCTGGAACACTTCCGATATCCAAACATAGGCTTCCAATATATCAATCTTTATGTCTCGACCATTTCGAGACTCCTCGTCATGTCCGTGATCACATCCGGGACTCCGAACTAACTTCGGTACATCAAAATGCATAAACTCATAATAACTGTCATCGTAACGTTAAGCGTGCGGACCCTACAGTTCGAGAACAATGTAGACATGACCGAGACACGTCTCCGGTCAATAACCAATAGCGGGACCTGGATGCCCATATTGGCTCCTACATATTCTACGAAGATCTTTATCGGTCAGACCGCATAACAACATACGTTGTTCCCTTTGTCATCGGTATGTTACTTGCCTGAGATTCGATCGTCGGTATCCAATACCTAGTTCAATCTCGTTACCGGCAAGTCTCTTTACTCGTTCCGTA